>NC_092245.1:16928200-17015700 GCF_036320965.1 Panulirus ornatus
TATATATATATATATATGCAAAAGTACTCTGAATATATGAAATCATACTGCAATATATCGCCATCTTCTGGCCAAAATATATCAGCTTCTAATCCTCAACAAAATCTGGAGGTGTTTCATCACGGGGGCTGGGTTACTAAGTGATTGATCGCTTGCTTATATGGGCTATAGGCCTTTCAACTGCTAGGTCGTTAAGGCCTCTAGCGTCATGTTATAACCGCTAATTGAATAGTCTTGAACATCTTCTTCAGGTGTGCAGTATAATCTGAAAACCATACACGCCCTCATTGCATACATGGCCTTATCTATCCTTGATTAGAAGCTGCTGGTTGGCTGGCTGTAAAGGCTGAGAGCGATGCATGAGCTCTGTCCTATCAAGGGCAGGAGAAGGATTTCGTTTTGAGAAGGTGTCATGATCACTAGCTTCATTCTCTGATTGGAATGAATGATTTTGACACATTTTGTCAAGTCGCATCTTTTCGGATTTTTCGAAAACCATAGTTGTCCTCATCTTTCACTCATTACTTCCTGATATATGATAAAACCTTAAAGGTAATAAAAGTTAATAGAAAAGATATAGAATTCAGAATATGGATGATTCTCTCTTGTGTCACAAGCAAGAAAAAAATATTCAAACACACGAACAGGTCTTGAGGGCTTTTAGGTACAGTTGTATTGACATGCGAACTGAAGCGATGTGGTGAAAATTCTTGCCACTAAATCTAGTTAGATCTGATAAAAACTTGTAATCTAAGACACTAAGGACTAAAGTTGATAGATATTTGATTAACAAAGTCACCTCTTTAGGCTTACTTAACTCCCGAATATTTCATAGTTACAATCGAAAAGTTTCCGCCACAATGGGAGGCAGAAAGAGACTTTTCCCTGCAGGAAGGCTTCGTCGCAAGGGCTGTCCAGAGAACCTGGTGACGTGTACTAATGGATGAACGCCACCTCAACTACACCTTCCATGAATTTGGAAACGGTTGCGCCCCCCGCTCTGTATTATGAACCGCCCACCCGTCCCTCTATGTCTTAAAGCGAACTTCCCTCCTTTGCCCAGTCCAAATATGTCTGAGTCGTTTTGGTTTAGAAGCTGCGTCTCTCTCTCTCTCTCTCTCTCTCTCTCTCTCTCTCTCTCTCTCTCTCTCTCTCTCTCTCTCTCTCTCTCTCTCTCGTAAAAAAAAACTCGTTTTTGCTTTCGTTCACGTGTTAGTTATTGCTTAAAAATACTTGGTTTACCTTCTTTTTTTCTCAACCTTAGAATTCTCTGCAATTCATTTCAATCTCATGACATTTGTCCAGCGAAGTTGATTTAAGCTGACTTCGAACTTCAGTGGTTGTCTAACTTTACACTGATGTCCCTCCCATATTACCCTAAGTTTTGAATTTTGAAATGAGACCTTATGTTACTCTAGTATAAAGCTTTTTAAATCGGGTTTTTCCTATAAGAATCTCTTTACAATATCTTTTTCAACTGATGTCTGTCCTTTGTACTCCAAAGAGTAATGATAATTGATTTTCGTCTTGACTATAATTTTTTATCAATTCTGTAAACACTTTAACCACAGGTTCCGACGTCAATGATATATACATATCCATATATGTTTTTCTAAGCATATTTGCATATAACTAAGCAAACTTATAGTATGCTATATACATCAACCTCTTCTTTTTTTATTTCTCAATGATATTTCACGAAAATGAGATTCCAAATAGAAATATCAAAGAAAAAATCATAATGATGACCTTCGGTATGTGAAATATGAAGAGTATTTCCCGTAGACCTTATGTACTTAATTCACGAGAAGATGCCATCACCAATCTATTATCACCATCTACACCTAATCACGCTCCAATCAGGTGTAAAAAGATTAGTACAACGACATTTCACAGCCTTGGGGTGTTATATATTTTGCTTTGATTTATAATCAGCTCTTCCTTCGTGCTAAACTGTTAAGAAACAGATTAACCTGCTCTCTGGTAGTGAGTATGACAATCATATAGGTTATAATGGATCCACTGTGCAGTGTATTCAGACCATTAGATGTAGGAGATAGTATGAGAAAAAATATTCTCTACTCTCTTGTCTATATAGACTATAGCATAATGAGTCTGAAGATATATATACGTATTATCCAATGACATAAATTAAAGTGATTATAAATAAAATACTCATAAATGTACCCTCTTTTTCCAAATACAATTAACTTTTTTTCTGATATTCACATTTCTTATAATCTTCTAAGAAAAAAGAATCCTGGATTGGTATTCACATTTCTTGTAATCTTCTAAGTTAAAAAGAATCCTGGATTGTTATTCATATTTCTTGTAATCTAAGTAAAAAAGAATCATGGATTGTTATTCACATTTCTTGTAATCTTCTAAGTAAAAAAGAATCCTGGATTGTTATTCACATTTCTTGTAATCTTCTAAGAAAAAAGAATCCTGGATTGTTATTCACATTTCTTGTAATCTAAGTAAAAAAGAATCCTGGATTGTTATTCACATTTCTTGTAATCTTCTAAGAAAAAAAGAATCATGGATTGTTATTCACATTTCTTGTAATCTTCTAAGTAAAAAGAATCCTGGATTGGTATTCACATTTCTTGTAATCTTCTAAGTTAAAAGAATCCTGGATTGTTATTCACATTTCTTGTAATCTTCTAAGAAAAAAAGAATCATGGATTGTTATTCACATTTCTTGTAACCTTCTAAGTAAAAAGAATCCTGGATTGGTATTCACATTTCTTGTAATCTTCTAAGTTAAAAGAATCCTGGATTGGTATTCACATTTCTTGTAATCTTCTAAGTTAAAAGAATCCTGGATTGGTATTCACATTTCTTGTAATCTTCTAAGTTAAAAGAATCCTGGATTGTTATTCACATTTCTTGTAATCTTCTAAGTAAAAAAGAATCCTGGATTGTTATTCACATTTCTTGTAATCTAAGGTAAAAAGAATTTTGGATTTATGTTTCGAGAGCCGAGGTTGAGGATCAACCTGACTTTCTCGCCTGGTGTAAAAATTGTGGAGTCAGAGCGAGAGGTAGCCCATGGCTGGTAATGTACATAAAATCCATTAGTATCTGCTCACGAGGTACCATGAGCCGACTTAAGAGTGTAATTGAATAAAAGTTCACATCACTTTTCTCTCGCCAGAAGACTGGGGGCCACAGGACCATCATTCTCGAGGCACTCAGGCAAATTAGTCTGTATCTGCAATGGTTGTAATGTGGAGGCAAGATTAGTTCCCCAGGCTGGGAATTGGCCAAGGAGATATGCATCAGCCTCTGGACGGAAAAGACGTCTTGGGAGACATCTTCTCCCCGGGTCCCCCAAGCCGTTGGATGAATATTGATTTTCGTTATTCATCGTGTATAGAAATGGCACTTTAAGCCGTACACACACACACACACACACACACACACACACACACACACACAAGGGTCTCCTTGGTGTAGCGGTTAGAATTACTGACCATGAGTCAGCAAGAGCCCTCTGAGGGAAAGGTTAGCATGAATTCGAATCTTAGGAACGGTGATCGGTCCACAGCCTATACCAGCTGTTCATCCTTTCCTCGAGGGTGGTCGATAAGTGGGTACCCGACATTAGGCTTCATACTGAAGCTAACATAGTAGTTCATACACACAATTTTCAATGCATTAGCCACTTTGATCAGTCAGTCTTAGTTTGTATAATCAGAGTCAACGCCAATAGATAAGGGATGATAAGAGTGGAAGAATGAGGAAGATGAGATTAAAAGGAAAGAGAAAAAGAAGGAAAAAATATTTAATAAGGGTGTATGTACACAGAGGGATTAGTAGGGGGTAACGAGAGACAGAGAGGGGAATGAGGTGGGGGAAACAAAGATAGAGAAGGGTGGTGGGAGAGAGAGAGAGAGGAGGGGGGGAAAACCCATTAACAGAGAGAGAGAGAGAGAGAGAGAGAGAGAGAGAGAGAGAGAGAGAGAGAGAGAGAGAGAGAGAGACCTCACTTGATCGATGGCCTCGACGCGTTCTAGCGCGCTCCCCAGCCACTTCATTTTTACCATTTGAAACATACCCAAAAAAAAAAGACAAAAGGAAGTCTCAGGACGGATGCTAGCGTGATGACCAGGGCGGCCGGTCGAACGCACTCACTCACACACAAGATGAGGTTCTAATATACATCCTAGCTTGACGAAGTAGACAAATATATCAGGACAGATGTACTATCTCTGGAGATAAATACAGATGTAGATAGATAGATCAAAGATAACGATACACGTTCTCATAAGCATAAAAGCCTCACCCAGACAGCAAGACAAGACTTCATATGATAAGACTTGAACGACGGGTCAACCAAAGTGGGAGAAGACCTTTGACATCAAAGGAGTCTGATGTGACCCCAGGTTAGGTCAAGGGCAGGTGTGACGTAAGATTATATAATGAAGTTTGATATGATTTTATAATGAGACTCAGTGTATTTTACACTATGGTTCAGTATGACTATACCATGAAGTTTATAATGATTTACCGTAAATCTTAGTATGATTTGATCATGAGGTTCAGAATGATTTGATCATGAGGTTCAGTATGATTTGATCATGAGGTTAAGTATGATCTGATTATGAGGTTCAGTATGATCTGATCATGAGGTTCAGTATGATCTAATTATGAGGTTTAGTATGATCTGATCATGAGGTTCAGTATGATCTAATTATGAGGTTTAGTATGATCTGATCATGAGTTTCAGTGTGATCTGATCATGAGGTTTAGTATGATCTGATCATGAGTTTCAGTGTGATCTGATCATGAGGTTTAGTATGATCTGATCATGAGGTTCACTGTGATCTGATCATGAGGTTTAGTATGATCTGATCATGAGGTTCACTGTGATCTGATCATGAGGTTCAGTATAATCTAATTATGAGGCTCAGTATAATCTAATTATGAGGCTCAGTATGATCTAATTATGAGGCTCAGTATGATTTGATCATGGATAGCTCTTCTCCTGATCTTCAGTGTGATCTCATATGAGGGTCAGTTTATCTGGAATAATGTATATGATTACCAACACCAACACTATTTTAAATACATCCCTATATGACTTTGATGAATGTTTATGTGAGGGTGATGGGAATACAGCTGTTGTAGGGGTCCTTAATGATACAATATAAATATGAGATTTCTGACGATACAGGATATGGCTCATTATGATACAAACTACAATACAAGGCTGATAGAGATACTACTACAGTATGAGGTTGACTGATTAAGACACAGCAACAATATGGGACTGATAATACAGCAGTAGGAGGCTTCGATGAAGATACAACATCAGTATGAGGCGTGGATGCAACAGCAATATGAGTCTGATGGGAATACAGCAATACATGAACCTGATAAAGATACAACAGCATTATAAAACAGGGGACGACGTAACATCATCATATGACCATTTAGTCCTACGGAACTTTTAACAAAGCCAATGATTCTGCTAATGACTAAATCACCATCAATATGATATTGATAATTGCAGAAAAAAAAAGAAAAGAAAAAAGTAATGGTTGAAAATAGACCAACTATACGAGACTAATTAGTAGCCCACATGCATGATATGCTTCCGGGAAAGCATCATGGATATGATTGAATATCAAGCATGATCATAATGCCGGCAATTACTCACCTATGCTTCGTAGTAAATTTCTAATGAGTATTATGAGAGTAATTACATTAATTCTATCATTATAATTATGAAGGAAATTACATAAATCTATCGTATCAGTTATGAAAATATTTGCATCAGTTCTACAGTACAAATCGTGAAAATGATTACATTGATTCTACTACACCAATTATAAAAGTGACTACATTAACTCTACCATACTGAGCTCTGAAAGTAAATCCATTAATTCTACCATACTAATCAAGATAATAATTAACACTATTAGACGAGAAGTTAATGACAGGGAAAATACAAATGATTCAGTCGTGTGATATATTGGAATCTAATTATTAGATACCAACTGCTAATCACTAAGTGATAAATGATTAATGAAGCACATTCAGTAAATACAACCTCTGATTAGTTGGTGATTAAATATATCCTCTAAATATAGCCAATGTTCAATATCTAATGCAGCTGACACTCAGCATCATATTTGTTTCACACTTAGCATGGAATTAGGCAAAAATAAGTAAGACTCTCTCTCTCTCTCTCTCTCTCTCTCTCTCTCTCTCTCTCTCTCTCTCTCTCTCTCTCTCTCTCTCTCTCTCTATCTATCTATCTATCTATCTCTATCTGTCAATCTATCTATCTATCTTTCATACACATAGCAACCTTCCAGGGCCCACGAGCGTTCAAGTGGCGATGCGTCGCCCCAAGTCCAAAACCAGTCTCTTATCTGGACACTCTGGGGTTGCCAATGGCCACATTGCATCTCAATCTCTTTCACAGATGTTTTAGATGATATTTCTTTCTATTCCTCATCGGTTAGAGCTAATATATCCTTATATCCACAAGTATCTATTTTGCAAAAAATAAGGCATCTGTGTCGTAAAAGGATATTATAAAACAATGGAATGAATATTATCCGAGAGGTCCTGCCATCTAGTGGCGAGTAATGAAGTTACAATTTATAAACACAGCCCCAGACACATCCACTTCAATCTCCCGTCTCTCTCTCTCTTTCTCTCATACCTTCTTTTCTGTTCCCTTCACACTAATCCATCCTATTCCATCTCCCTTCCGAGATACATCTTTACCAAAGGAGCTTTTTCTATTGTTTTCATCATGTCTCCATCATTCGCTGCTTTAGTAGGGGTAGTAAAGAGCGTTTTGGATTTTACTCTGCTTCAGGGTAGTATCTAAATGTTCTTAAAGTAATTGACGGTGATATGTGTGTGTGTGCGTGTGTGTGTCCTCATACCCATGGGTTGTACCGTCGTGCTCAAGCAGGTATTGTCGTACTCGAAGGCCACACTCTCGCTCTCAAGGATCGTATTTTCGTGCTCTAAGATCTAATAGCTCCAATACCGAGAAACTCTTTTATTCTTAACACAGTTACCAGAAACAGAGCCGTTGTAGGCACCAGAAAAAGTGCCGTTGTAGTAAACCGTTCTATTGTCATTGTGATTTGCCGTTGCCTCTGTTAAGGACACGGTTATCAGGTGTCAATGGTTGTAGGAACCAATTACCTGCTAATTGTTGTGGGTAATGACCTCACTATCTCTTTCTTCTGTTACTGTGTAAGAGGCTCCTTTATCTGCTGTTATCGTCGGTAATTGCCCCAGCTGCCGATGGTAATGACCTACTTATGTAGCAGTGGTGGTAATGACCTAATTTTAGGGTGTTGGTAATGATGGTAACTGATTGATGATACTGGTGATAATTAATTACTCTCCTTTTTAGTATCTCTGTTGGCAATGACTCAATTTTCTGGTGGCACTGTTAGTAATGATCTAATTCAACATTGGTTAGTATTGACGAGGACTTCGTTAATTGGAGATTATAGTTATAGTGGTGGTAATGACCATTTTATCAATTGGTGATGGTGGCCATGACCTAATTATCAGCTAGTGATGGTGGCCATGACCAAATCATCAGTTAGTGGCGCTGGTAGTGATTCAGCAATTAGCTATTCGTAATTGTAGTGATTTATCTAGCAATCAGTGGTGTCGGTAATGAAATCATTATCAGTCTATTTCTTTTTTCTTTTAGTTTTGAAATATGTATTGTTTATACATATATCAAGGACACAACATTTCACTGACAGAGTGGGTGAAGGGCACATATCTAGGGGGTAGGTGGAGAGGCAAGCATAGAGTGTCCAGTGGGCAAAATACATCCACTTGGGAGGGTGACAGGTGGGCCCGAGTTGGGCCCAGAAACCCAGAGGGCCCGTTAGTGGTGGTGGTAATGATTCAGTTATCAGTTATTGGTGGTGGTTGGTAATGACTTATTTATTAATTGATAATGTTGGTGGAGTAATGATTCAAATATCAGTTATCATTGGTGGTAGTGAGGCAAAATCAACTGTTAATTTTGGTTGTAATGACTCAATTAGCAGTTTGTGGTAGTGATGATTATTGGTGGTGCTAATACCCTCGATGTTTGGGGGTTATGGTAATGACCACAATATAAGGTCATAATGACTACGGTATCATGTGGTAATGATGATGACGTAAGATGATAGTGACCTAGATATCAAGTGGTAATAACCAAGATATCAGGAGATAATGGCCGGGTTATCAGGCGGTAATAGTCACGATATCAGATGGCAATGCTCAAGATATCTGGTGACAATGACCTAGATATCAGGTGGCTGAAGTGTTAGTAATGGCTGAGTAGTTGCAGATAGCATCCCATTTTCTAATGCCATTATAATGATATCTCTGTTACACAAACATCAAAAGATTTTAAAGAATTTCGCATAGAAATACATTTAGTTTACTCTTTAGATTAAGAATAAACTAGTTATAAACACCTAAGTACTTTAAACGTTTTATTTAGAGTCAGAATTACCACAATGTATTCTATACAGTAAGAACCAGTGGTATACATAGCAACTTAACTCGAAAGATATGAGATTACAATAATACACTAATGCAGTTGATTCCATGCATTGTACATGCTCGTTGTATTATAATACAATAATAATGCCATGTATTTCAAGTACACGAACAACTACAGTATTTCATCACCTAATGGCACAAGGAAAATATGGGTTATATAAACTAAAAGTATTCCATTTAAGGCAAATTATTAACTCTGATATACACTGGAACGGATGTTCCCAGACTCCGCCTGCCAAGCGGTAACACTGTGGGCGTGAAGCCAACAACACAACTCCAGGAAGAAGGAAGGTCCAAACACATTTCCAGCGGCTTACCGAGAGAGATAAGCTCCTTGTTATCTCTGTTATATATCTACTGTAAATAGCCAGCTAGCGCTAAGTTGGAGAAGTCAGCGGCTCAGGGCCAGCAGTGCTCAGGCGGGGAAGAACGCTGGTCTTTAGTGCTCAGGCGGGGAAGAACGTTAGTCTGCAGTGCTCAGGCGGGGAAGAACGCTAGTCTGCAGTGCTCAGGCGAGGAAGAACGCTAGTCTGTCGTGCTCAGGCGGGGAAGAACGCTATTTTGCAGTGCTCAGGCGGGGAAGAACGCTAGTCTGTAGTGCTCAGGCGAGGAAGAACGCTAACTGTAGTGCTCAGGCGGGGAAGAACGCTAGTCTGTAGTGCTCAGGCGGGGAAGAACGCTAGTCTGTATTGCTCAGGCGGGGAAGAACGCTAACTGTAGTGCTCAGGCGGGGAAGAACGCTAACTGTAGTGCTCAGGCGGGGAAGAACGCTATTTTGCAGTGCTCAGGAGAGGAAGAACGCTAGTCTGTAGTGCTCAGGCGAGGAAGAACGCTAGTCTGCAGTGCTCAGGAGAGGAAGAACGCTAGTCTGTCGTGCTCAGGCGGGGAAGAACGCTAGTTTGTAGTGCTCAGGCGGGGAAGAACGCTAGTCTGTAGCCATCGTTTTTATCTGTTTATCTGCCTATGATCATTACTACACTTCCCATTTAACTGAGTGCATCAGGTGCATACAGACATTACAACATCATTCACACACATATACTCAACCGATACCATACACGGACAGACTTCCACACATACAAAAGTACCCTTCCACTCTGTATATGTACCATTCCCTTCCCTTCCTTCTGTGGTGATGCGCAATTATTAAAACAACGGAAACGATTAATGAAAAGCATATCGTATTTGTGGGATGATATAGGGATAAAAGTACCAGAAAGGTTACAATCGGAAAAAAAATGAGGCATCTACACAAAAATCAACCCTACATGACTTCTAAAAGTGAACGAAAATTGGCCACGAGTCGTATCTCTCTAACTGAACGTTTCTACCACAGTAAGATAACTGCAGAATGGTAGAATCAGTGACGAAAAGCATCTTTGAAAACAGTTGCTTAGTAAGTGGTAGACAAAGATGATATTTAGTTGTATGTCAAGTCACATCAAAGTTTAATGCCTGTCCTTGTAAGTCAATTTTCTTCGACAGTCAAAAGTCATGTGGGGACAATCTCTCTCTACAGTTGCATCATCGCTATTTCTGGGCACTTTTGTCTCTAAATCATGTTACGTTTATGAAATAATTGTTTTAGGCATTTCCCATCGATTGAGGAAATCCTGTAGTATTCTTTTATAAAACTGAGCTGTAAGATTCCTGTAGATCTAGAAAAGTGTTTCTGAAACGCTAGACATCTATAAAAACGAATCTCCTGTAGACTTTCAGGCAAGGTCTCATCGAACTGTAGAACCGAGTGGCTTCTTATTGTTTGCCTTCTACTGTGTACCTGTAGATACAAACATCTGTTGGACGCCTGTAGAAGTTCTGGTAGAAGTGTCTCTCAACCGCAAGATACCTGTAGAAACGAGCTTCTGAGATAAGCGACAAAAGCCCGGATATACAGGGTAGTTTACGGGTGTGAATAATACAGGATGGGAGTGCACCGCCAAGTGGTTCTGACGCTTCCAGTGGAGTGCAAGTCTTGAGCTCTTGGCTATGAAACTGTCGATGGAGTGAACAGCTTAAGTCGCCTTCGAAGACTCTATGGGTGAATGCAGCTTCGGTTGGGTTCGATGAGTCCAAGGCTGAATCCAGCTTGATCTGGCTTTGAGGATTTCAGTGGAGACTGAAGCTGAAGTTGGCTTTGAATCTTCCATTGACGAGGAGAGCTTCAGCTGGTTTCAAAGGCGTCAGGTAACATGCAGCTTCAGATGAAGAAAACATGTTGAAGAACACCTTTGGCTGGACGACTACAAGAGTACCTGCAAAGCTACAACGGCATAAAGCTGTTTTATTTTGTTGTGTTTGTAGATTTGGATCCTTCTACGGGAGGCATTCGTCTGTAGCTACTGTAGAAAGATGTGGGTTTGCGTCGGATGATTTAGGAACACCGTCGATGTGAGTCAGAAACCTGTGAAATAAGAAATACGTAAATGATTTCATACATGACAAATTGGGAAAATACATTAAATGGATAGATCCAATTACATTAATGGAGGTATTTCTAGTGGCTTTATCCAGGACATAGTTGTGTGTAAACACCCATTTGCAATCACCTATTTGTAAGGTGTGGAGAGGAAGCTCTCTATACTCGTGGGCACCCATTTCCTTTGTATATATGTATGTATTCATATGTGTTTTTGCATTAGTGTGTGCACCTGTGTGTGTGTGTGTGTATGTGTGTGTGTGTGTGTGTGTGTGTGTATGTGTGTGTGTGTGTGTGTGTGTGTGTGTGTGTGTGTGTGTGTGTGTGTGTGTGTTGATCTACGTCTGTTTATGTGCTTGCATAATAATTAACTCATCAAATAACCGTGATATCACTCTCTCTCTCTCTCTCTCTCTCTCTCTCTCTCTCTCTCTCTCTCTCTCTCTCTCTCTCTCTCTCTCTCTCTCTCTCTCTCTCTCTCTCTCTCTCTCTCTCCCTGACAATATACACACCATGAACCTCTCCATTTTCGAGCATATCTCCCGCTGACGTATCCATATGGAGTACATTCCACAATGCCAACAGTGTTATCTTTTTTCAGCAAATGTTTTTTAATACAGTGACGCTGAAATAAATGCCTGGTATTTTGTGGGAAAGAATAAAAGTCGAAATTAATCTCCAAAAACTATCAGCGTGGAAAATGAACAATACGCTACACACACACACACACACACACACACACACACACACACACACACACACACACACATGATATGAAGTGGAATAGAAGAAGGAAAAATGCAAAAATTAACAGGGATAATGAACAGATAAATGGAAGAGAGAATAGATACATGAGTTGACCTACATATACAGTGTTAGACAGCAATGGACAGTGTATATGAAAAGGACAGTGTACATCAAATGGACAGTGTATATGAAAAGGACAGTGTATATCAAATGGACAGTGTCTATCAAAGACACATGTCTAAAGTCAAAAAATCTTAAAACAATGAAAAAAATGTTTTACGTCATACGTTATATTATTCAGTGTACTGACGGTTGATATACTCATTACGTTATTCTGGTAATGAATTATGTATTCCGTTCATTACTGTAGTAATGAATGATATGTCTCATGCACAGCTCGATTAATAAATGATATATTTCAAGCATACTTTGTAGTATCGAACACGTTTTATGTATTATTGTACGAATAAATCATGTATTTCCTAAGTCATTGTAGTAATGAAAAATATTTTTCATGCATTATTGTTTTAGTGAATGATATTTACCAGTAAATATCAACAGATCACACAGTCTATGTATCATATTAGTTATGAATAATGTTTTCTCGTACTACTGTATTAAATTGAGTCTTTAGTATTGTAATGAATAATACATTTCACTGTCACTGTAGAGACCAGTAACACATTTATTACATCCTGATGAAGATGAAAGTTATATTCATTGTTGTATCGATGAAATATACATCTACGGAATATTTATCATTTATCATACATATAATCAGGTCAATAAGCAATATACTTCAAGCATCATTACAATGATGAATTATACGTTTCGTGCACAAATATATTAGTGTATAAGAAATTTCAAGTACCGTTATGTGAAAAGATTAAACCTTTTATGTAACATTATATCTATTAAGAATATATCTCCGTCATTATATCAATATACGATATACTTCATACATAGATAATGCCTCATATATCATTAATTTTTGTTTTCATATACACACACACGTATATATATATATATATATATATATATATATATATATATATATATATATATATATATATATATATATATATATATATATATATATATATATATATATATATGGTCACCTTAAGACACCTTCCTTCGCTTCGACTAGTCAATGTCGACAGATATCCCCGAGTCCTGCCTTCCAGATGGATGGGAGATATAGATCCTTCGATAGCTCCTCCGGAAGGATTCGCTTGAGTGCAATGGTGCGAAAAGAGTGAAATGATGTGAGAGAGGCAGTGACAAAGGTAGGTCGTCCTGACCTCCTTCTTCAGCTGTCCTGGCCAGTTCCTTAGGGTGGTCGTTGGAGGTCGTACAGAGAGAGGTGGTTGAGGGAGAGGGACGATGGTTGCTGGGGACAGGTTGTGATTTTGTGATTGGGAACTGGGAATTGGTGCATGTGTGTGTGTCTGTGTGTGTGTGTGTGTGTGTGTGTGTGTGTGTGTGTGTGTGTGCGGTTGCCCATAGGGCCTAAAACGTGGGTAGAGGACTATGAATGATGAAAGGGAAGGGTGGAGGGGAGAGGAATTAAGGAATTTAGAATGATATTCCCTATGTGGAAAGAGAGAGAGAGAGAGAGAGAGAGAGAGAGAGAGAGAGAGAGAGAGAGAGAGAGAGAGAGAGAGAGAGAGAGAGAGAGAGAGAGAGAGAGAGAGAGAGAGAGAGAGAGAGAGAGAGAGAGAGAGAGAGAGAGACAGAGACAGAGACAGAGAGAGACGCAATGTATAGGAAACTCGAGAAATAATCATTAATCCATTTCTTTCCACACCGTGGCACTTCGTCCATACATCACGCTGCCTGTCTTTCAGAAATATACCCATCACATAATACATTGTCAATGAGCTAAGGGAAGCGAGAGGGGGAAAAAATGGGTACGTATTATATCTGTCTGTCGCTGAGTAATATCTCTCACTTAACAGAGGGTGACACATATGACGTCAACAAGCACACTATATACACACATACACAACTCTCTCTCTCTCTCTCTCTCTCTCTCTCTCTCTCTCTCTCTCTCTCTCTCTCTCTCTCTCTCTCCCCGGGCTTGAGAGGAAATGGGAGAAGAATGCTCAGTTGATACTCTCCCACAGTCATCCTCTCCCCACTGCCACAGAGAGAGATGAAAGCAGATGCTCCCAACATTGATATAAATAACTGTGGAGTAGAGAGGACGGATCTCAGCCGACCTACCATATACTGCTATTGTGGCGTCTGTTAGCGCAAGGCATTTGGTACTCGAGCCTTTTCAATAGCCGTAACACGGTGAAGGGCAAAGGCACCAGACGACCATACTTGTCTAGGAAGAGCAAGGAGTAAGGGGATATGTCAGTCCCATTTATTACCACGACCGTCCTGTGTACTGTGTGACAAAAGTCGCATTTCTTGATTGATTATTTGATGTTATTTAGTGGTAATTAGAAATGGTGCCAAGACACAGTATTGATATTTACTTTAAACCTCACGTGAAAAAACAAAATCAACAAAGGATGGCATTCATTCTCCACATAGAATGAAAAGGAAATTGTTTTTGTGAAAATACTGATACTTCAAGTATTTGAGATATTAAAAGTTCCACGAATGAAATGGAGATAAGCATTTAAGCCCTAGTGATTGAAACGAGATGATAAGAAAGAGTAAAATCTACTGTTTCAATAGCTAAAAGCCACACTAAGACTGATTCTGTATCACACTAAGACCGATTCTGTATCACACTAAGACTGATTCTGTATCTTTTGTAGACGAGGAGTGTAGGAACCTCCTCACGAACGGCCAAGCCCGTCTCGCCACCCTTCAAGAAAACTCAGATAACCAAATAAACAAGGAAAATCACCCTTGACAGACGTGAGGGACCCGCTCATCATCATTTATCTTCACTTTCTTCCGTTTTACCTTCACTTTCATCCCTTCATCTTCTCCTTCTCCCGTTTCACTTTCCCTTTCTTCTTCATCTTTGCTTTCTCTTTATCTTCTCTCTCTTCCCCCCTCATCTTTCTCTTTCTTTATCATTTTCTTTTTCTTCCCCTTTATCTTCTCTTTTATCTCTTTCATCTTCTGTTTCTTCCCCTTCACTTTTTCTTTCTTCTTCATTTTCACTTTCTCCACCATCACCTTCTCTTTTCTCCCCTTATTCATCTCTTTCTTCTCCGCGTCATATTCCTCTCTCTCTCTCCTTCTACTCCTCATTCTCCCAAATTGCTTACTTTTTCCCCCCGCCCTCTTTCTTTTTGTGGATTGTTCTCCTCCTCTTCCCTTTTCTCTCACCCTCCCTCACTCCTCGGCTCTCCTCCACCTCCTGTTCTTCCTCATTATCGACAGCCTCCCAAAAATACCTCCACGGAGCAGACAGATGGAACCCGTGCACACAAAAACCAGACGGGAGAGAATTCATTTGTTTCCATCCTCCCTCCCCTTTCCCTTCCCTCCACCGTCTCTCCTTCCCTCCCTCCCCTGCACCGCCCCTCCACCCTTCTCTCTTTCCTCAGTGGCCCTCCCACTGGTGATTAAACCCAGGGGCCAAGACGAGGTAACCTGGCCAGTTCTTCGCCTCTGTGCTGATGGGATCTTAAGATCTAAGATCACAGTCTTGGTGTTAGAGCTAACTTTATAATATATTTTCTTTACTTTTTGTTTCAGAGTCTATATCAGAATTTCGTTCATACTTTAATTTCGTTTTCTAGTTTGATTATACATCTGTATCAAAATTTTGAATACGTTATCATGAATTCAAGGAAGTGACATATTTCTACGTTAATGCATAAAATGCTCCAATAAATTGTGATCCTTATAGCTTTAGTTACAGATTCTCTTTTACCTCCAGTGTAATGTAGTTATATGTAATGTTGATACAATTATCGGTAAAAGATAGAAAGAAAACGGAAAGACGGGAAATTTGCCAAATTTGTTGTTAATTCATTTCATGAAACTAAATGCCTGAGTGTTACATAACCTGGGTAAAGTGACTTAAGTAGAAATGTTGTGCCGTAGGTTAGATATTACCTAAGAGTTAATGTTCAATAATGTTAAAGTATATCAACATTAGTTTCTGCCAGTTACTCTCTTGTAACTTTTCCTTTTCCTGTAGGCACAAAAAAAAGAGGATTCCTTCAAATCATTTTGAAAAAACGTATCGATTTTCGTTATGATTACGTTTTTGCACTCTGATACAGTTACATTTTTTGAGTAATTTTTGAGAATTTTTGAGTAATACTTTCAAGCCAACCTTCAGTCAAGAACTTTAAATGTTACTGATCGCATTTCCATTAAAGTTTCACGCTGTTATACCCAGGGGCTTTTACAACATTCCATCTGGTTTAGAACCCCCAAAAAATTCCAATCTTTTTTCCTTTAGTGCTCTGATAAGTGCCGGTAAATAATTCTGGACACATTATCAATCTTCGCAAATAATTCGTCTCACTTATCCTGTCTCAGTTACTAGTTTATTTGTGTTCATTTATCACAGGACAGGACACTGGTTCCAGGTGGTGTGGAGGAAGACAGAGGGGCTTAGGTGACGAACGGTCGTGCAAGTGACTCAACAGGTCAGACAAGGTGGCATCCAGGTCATAAGTTCTTAAGGAGTTAGGTCAAGAGGTTAAACAAGGTGTGGTACCCAGGTCTAAAACTTTGAAGAACTTGGTCAAAGGATAAAGGAGAATTATCTATCTCTTATTCACCTAATTACCATTGAACCACTTATTCTATATTCATCTGTTCTCTCTTAGGTGAACCTCGAAAACTATAATGATTAACGTAGATCAGGATATCTATAGATCTAGAGGAAAAAAAAAGACGATATGATTCATGGGTAAATGTAATTTTAGGAGGTTTACGAATATCCCCAAATATCCAGGCAAATCTGAGCTTCATTTATGAAAACCTGAGAGAGAGAGAGAGCAAAACAATCATCATTCCAGGAGGTGCTACAGGACTTTCCTTAAAGATGTCCAGCTCTCTCATTCCCAGGTAACCTCACGCTTGGTATCAGTTCCAGCAGCAGCAGCAGCAGCAGGGTGAGTGAGCATCTATCCATCAACTGGTGCGTCACAATTGCAATCATCAACCACCTTATTAGACATCATAAATCATCCCCCATGGCGCTATTACTGGCTTGTTCAAGTCTTTTTTTCGATTTGGTTCCAATTTTTCATTTTGCCAAAATGTGGTTGACCTGTGTGTGTATATATATATATATATATATATATATATATATATATATATATATATATATATATATATATATATATATATATATATATATATATATATATATATATATATATATATATATATATATATATATATATATATATATATATATATATATATATATATATATATATATTACAAACGATTTTTGTAAATGTATGCGCATAATTAAAGTGTGTGTTTATATCTGTTAAATTAACTCATCTCTATGCAAATGAGACAGTATTATGTACTCTTTAGCGTATAGACTTGAGTTCTATGTTTACACTTGGGTAACTGGTGTGTTTGTTGACACAGGCGTAAATGATGTGTGTACATAAATGTATGCGTGTGAAAACCCATGTTTTTGTTTCCTTCCCCTTCAGTGCATTACAGGTTTGTTTGTCTGCATATGAATGAGTTCTTGTTTGCTATGAATAACCCAGGCACATGTTGGTATAAGTCCGTTGTTGTTTGTTTTGTAAATGAGGATAAATGGGAAGGGGTATGTGGGCTGGTATGTTGGTCAGGAACTCATACTTTGCCTATGTGTGGTTCCATTGCAGTTCATCATCCTCTTCATCTCTCTCTCTCTCTCTCTCTCTCTCTCTCTCTCTCTCTCTCTCTCTCTCTCTCTCTCTCTCTCTCTCTCTCTCTCTCTCTCTAAACTCCTGGTGTACAGCGAAAACCCACCCACCCACCGAAAGAAACAAAATTGAAAGAAACCACCGTAAACTCTCGGTTTCATTGCACCATCAAAGTTCGTAATCGTCTTTTCATGAAGGTGTTAGTCTTCCGTAAATGACTTAGTAAAAAAGAAAAAAAAGATGCTTGAAACATCTGCATGTGTAAAAAAGTAGATGTAAATGTGATAGAATATACTGTAAAATTGAGCTTTTTTTTATACGGTCATTTAGCCACTATCCCTACTCAGAGGCCCTGTTTATACGACTTTTACCTTCAGTGAATGGATTGGCCGTAAAATTACTATCCTGAGTGAGTGGCCTGGCTCATTAAATCATCATTCTTAATGAGTGGCCCGGCTCATAATTTCAAAACCCCAAGTAAGTGACTCAGCTTATAAAGTCACAATCCCTGGTAAGTGGCTCAGCTCATAAAGTCATCATCCCTAGCGAGTGGCTCAGCTCATAAAGTCATCATCCCTAGTGAGTGGCTCAGCTCATAAAGTCATCATCCCTAGCGAGTGGCTCAGCTCATAAAGTCATCATCCCTAGTGAGTGGCTCGCTTCATAAAGTCACCACCCTTAATGAGCGGCCACGGAGCCCATCATAGATACTATCCCCTGTAAACTACCTTCTCTTTAAGATCGCAACCCTGAGTGGATGACCTACCCTACAAGGTCACAGTTCTAAATGACCTTTATAAGTCATGATCCTTGTGACCTCGTTAAGTCACCAATTTCAGTGAAAATGACCTCTTTTACATCCTGAAAATTCTTAGTACCTGACCTCCCTAAAAGGTCATATTTCTGGGTATCTAACCCCCCCTAAAAGGTCATAATTACTGAGTATCTAACCCCCCTAAAAGGTCATAATTACTGAGTATCTAACCTTCCTAAAAGGTCATAATTCTAAGTGAAAAACTCGATACATTTAAAGTCATGATCTTGTGTGAGTGAATTTATTCACACATACAGAAAATGTCATGTGTAATTAACTTCCATCACACAACCACGATCGCTTGTGAGTAGCCTAACTTACAAGGTACACAACTCTTAATTAAACCCTTAAAGACCAATTTTCTATAATCCACCTCAAAAGGCTGGTATCCACAGTGAGTGGACTCCCTGACGCAGGCATTATCCAGATTGCGTCCTTCACCAGGTAGATGTCTGGGGCCGTATGCAGAAAAACTCTTAGATTTTCTGCTCATTTTTATGCTTAGCTGAGCAAGTGACTTAAGTGCCACACAGAAAAGGACTAAGCACGATGCTTAGCAAAACGCAGGCATAATATCTAAGAAGTATGAAATGCAGTTTGGGTCAAAATTTGTCGTCTGCTAAGCAAATACTTCAGCGTAGGGCAGCTTTCAGAAACATGCTTAGCAAAATTCTTAAAGTTAAGTCAAATTCTTTGGGGTTAAGCATACTTAAGCATTCTAAGAAGTTCTCTGCATACGGCCCCTGGTTCCCATTTAGTCATACCGAAAGTGTGTGTTATTTCCTCATACTTTCTGCCCTCCTAGCTACGTCTGTCCCTTAGATTAACTCTCCACAACTAGTATATGACTTTCCTTGAAGTTTTCATCCACAGTGAGTGGCCCTTTTTTCTGTTTCTATACATATTTAGTGGCCTCCTGTATAATGTCCCCAATTCACAGTAACTGGCCCTCCTTACACTATTACTATCCATATTAAGTAGTCCTTAAGACCCTGAACAATATACCTAATGAGTGGCACTTCATACACCATCCTATCCTTAATGTGCGACCCTCCTGACTTTATCATTACCCACAGTGAGTGGCCCTACTCATGCCATCACTGTTCATAATGAGTGTCCCTCTACACACTATCCTCATCTGTAGTGAGTGGGTCACCTTGACACTATCAATACCCCTTGGGAATGGTCCTCCAAACGCAATCACTATCCCTCGTGAGTGGCCCCTAACACTTTCATCATCCTTAGTGAGTGGACCCTTACACTATCATTATCCATAATGAGTGGCCTACTCCCCCTGGGGGTGGATGACAGACCCCCTGAAGAGTGACCTGGCCGGCAGCACACGACAAGAGCAGCTGTGTGGCCGCGGGTGACCTGGCCTGACCCCTGGTCATTCATCACCAGTGCTATAAACCTGTCATGGTGAGGGGTCACCTCCCACAGGCGCCCTCCTGAGGGCTGTATAGTCGCCCTATCGTTGTCGCCCTTAACGTTGTGTTTGGTTCCTTGTTCTCCCTTAAGGTCCATTACCTCTCTCGTTCTCCCTTAAGGTCCATTACCTTTAACGTTCTCCCTTAAAGTCCATTACCACTCTCGCCCTCCCTTAAAGTCTATTACCTCTCTCGTTCTCCCTTAAGGTCCATTACCTTTAACGTTCTCCCTTAAAGTCTATTACCTTTAACGTTATCCCTTAAAGTCCATTACCTCTCTCGTCCTCCCTTAAAGTCCATTACCTTTAACGTTCTCCCTTAAAGTCCATTAACTTTAACGTTCTCCCTTTAATGTCCATTACCTTTCTCGTTCCCCCTTAATGTTATGCTTGATGTCCCTGGGCACTGGATAACCCCTTTCATGGAATAATATAAAAAAAAAAAAAAAACATATTCAGTAGCATTGGCCATCTTTGGATGATGGTGTGGGTAAGCGGACACACACACATCAGAGTCAAAGACCATCCAAAGACCATCCCTTACCAAGGATTGGTCAAATTAACCTTTCCATGTCACAGGAAGAGATTGAGGTGTGAGAAGTTAATGGACGGACGGGCAACAGACGAACAACAGACGAGCAATGGACGAAGTGGACATTGTATGCCAAGAGAAAATATGAGCTAATCTGGTCTTTGGCCTCGTTAGCCAAGAAAGACGAATAACTTGTGATTATCTGTGAAAAAAAAAGAATATAAAACTTTAAAATAAAAACTTAATACATAAGAGTACGAAAGTGAAATAATTGAGAGATTATCATAATTTTATAAGATTAGAATAAATCTTTAAAGATATATTTAACGTTTATATCATCGTATAGTTAGCGTTGATAGAGTCCATGATCAATACATGTTAATCACCCAATTGTGATCAAGCTTACTATAAAGAGTTGATCAGTAATTATCTGATGTACTCAAACTGATTAAAGCTGATGAGGGTATTCATGACAATTAATGATCAAGATTTCATTAATGAGGATCAAGCTGATGAGTTAATTACTTGATGAGGATTAAAGGCCAGAGCCTCTCCCTGTAATTACTAGGATGGTTGAAATATCAGGACCACACCACATGTTTATCAACCCTCTGGGTGTTTTTGCTGTTCTCCTGGGCTTACATAATGATATACGTATATATATATATATATATATATATATATATATATATATATATATATATATATATATATATATATATATATATATATATATATATATATATATATATATATATGCACCGTGAAGAGATACAAGCATATATATGTGTGTGTGTGTGTGTGTGTGTGTGTGTGTGTGTGTGTGTGTATGTGTGTGTAGCTATCAAGTCTGTGTGGAAGCAATGCATTTACTTTTTCTTTCTTTTGTTTGGTAGGGACTTGTACATTTCTCCATATGTATACAGTCTCTTTAATAATTCCTTTTCACATAACAGGCCATTTATCACCTGTATCCAGTAAAACACAATAAATGACTCGTCCGTCCGTCCGTCTGTTTGCCTCGTCTGTCTATCTGCCTGATAGATTGATGAATACAAAACTACCTTTATCTCGGCCGACATTAATTCTCACACACGAATAATCTGTTGCATTGTATGATAATAACGACTCCATCACGTCTGTCGTATTTATTCATGTCCTTCATGAACGTTTTAAAAGAGTTTTATCTTTACTGCTCATCAACACGGAGTGTAAAAATCTCATTATCATAATAAAAAGTAATGAAAATTGATGCGGTATCACTATTAAACTATAGCGTTGTCTGAGTTTTTTCAGTGTCTCAGAGTCTTTTGACCCGTATCTATGAATGAAGTTGATGGAAAGCTACGATGGGATGAATAAAGAAATGAACTAAAAGGGGAACAGAAGGAAAGAGGGAGAAGGAGAGGAGGATGAGAGAGACAGAAGGAGAAAAAGAAGAAGAAGAAGAAGAAGAAGAAGAAGAAGAAGAAGAAGAAGAAGAAGAAGAAGAAGAAGAAGAAGAAGAAGAAGAGGTGGAGGATGACGGAGAGAGAGAGAGAGAGAGAGAGAGAGAGAGAGAGAGAGAGAGAGAGAGAGAGAGAGAGAGAGAGAGAGAGAGAGAGAGAGAGAGAGAGAGAGAGAGAGAGAATAAAGGAGATGGAAGAACGGAAAGGTGTTGGCGATGAGAGGAAGAATGGAAAAGAAAAAAACGAGAAAGTGGACCTGAAGAAGATATGAAAGATGATAGGATTTAGCAGATGAGTGAAGAGAAACAGGAGACGAATGAGAAAGACATGAGAGAGTGGGACGATTGAGGAGATAAAAGAGGAGATAGAAAAGAGAACATGAATTAGCATAGAAAAGGAGAAAGTAGAGAAAAGACAAATGTAGGCGACGGGGGAGACAAAAGGTAGATAATGAAAGAAGAGGACATAGGAAAGGGAAGACTGACATTGAAAGTGGAGAAGAAAGAAGAGACCGGATGATTATTCAGAGAGGAAACCGAGGAAGACCCAT
Source organism: Panulirus ornatus (assembly GCF_036320965.1). Taxonomy (NCBI): domain Eukaryota; kingdom Metazoa; phylum Arthropoda; class Malacostraca; order Decapoda; family Palinuridae; genus Panulirus; species Panulirus ornatus. The sequence goes on from NC_092245.1 coordinate 16,950,506, forward strand.
GACGAAAGAAAGACAAAGAAGGAAAATGAATGATGAAAGCAGAAGAGATGGAAGAGGAAAGATGAATAGTGAAAGAAGATGGGGCGTGGGTTGTTGATAATGCCACCCTGGCACGTGACCGTGACGAGAAAGGGGTCGCCGTTCCATTCCCATTTCCCCCCTTCCCACTTTGGCTTTATTACCCTCCGGCTCCCCTTTCCTTGCCTTTCCCTCCTCCCTCTCCTACTCTAACCAACCCTCTTTCGCTCTCTCCCAGCCAACCTCCCTCTCCTACTCTAACCAATCCTCTTTCTCTCTCTCTTTCTCTCCCAGCCAACCTCCCTTCCCTCCTCTCCACTTTCCCTTCCAGGTCAACTACCCTCCCATTTCCATTCCTTAGTCACGAGAGAAGCAACTGTCTCAGACAACCAACAGCTTCCTCAGTATAAATCCATCTCTCCCTTCCAGTGAGTTAGGCTTCCCTTTCCCCCCATAAAAGGAGGGTATAGTTCCGTCTCTCTTTACCCAAACCAAACACACACACACACACACACACACACACACACACACACACACACACGTACCTTATCACACATTGGTCCAGTGAAACATCATGGAACTCGTTGTCACTGATGGTCAGCTGAGATCCTACACATGGGTTCTCATCCTCCTAGACTCAGGCGTGTCAGTGTGGCTCCCATGTTCACAACAACTGCAAAATGTGGGAATTGCTGTCAACAGATCATGCACATAGCCAAAGGTACATTGTTACCAGCTCATTCCAAATACACACTCACACACTCACTAACACATGTATTGGGTGTGTGTTTATATCTCAGGGACATTCCTGTAACTTATGCGTATCAATGCACACATACATTAATTCCTCACCACACTCATCTTTCATTCTTGCAACCATCCATACCCCATTGCCCGTACTAACCCATTAATACCCGCTCCCCACACACACACCTCCTACACTCAACAGTCAAATCCCCATCACCTATGGGCAGGAGTGCACAATAAACTCGCTTTTCTTGCAGGAGAAATCAAAAAATATAATCCTCCATCCAGCTCAACTCGCCCTGGCAGACAGGCGGGTGGGAGGGTCGGAACAACTTCAATGTCGCGTCGCTGTTGGTGGTGATCTTGAGGGGTCAGATCTCGCTGATACTGGACCTCTCTCCGTGGGGGAGGAGCTGGGTGTTGGGAGGTTGCATATGAGGAGGAGGAGGAGGAAGAGGAGGCTCTCCGGGTGCGTGGGAGGGACGATAGGAGTAATCCATGAAGGGAGAAGAGAGGAAATTGGTACCAGTTACAAACGATGTCTTTTACGTTCCGTGGTCTGGGATTCCTGTGTGTCTAACTTCTGTGTTTATGGTACTGATGAAGCTTTGGCGGCAGAGACTTGAGGGTGTTCCATACTTCCCTTTGTCCACTCGGATCGAAAGTAATTGATTTACTACACGAAATATCTCCTATATCTATTTGTACTATCCACAGGTTGAGGCGCCTTTGATCATAGAGGTATGTCGAGGAGTGTTGAAGAGGCCTATACAGATCTGCACATCCAGACAAAAAACACAGTAATAATAAACGGGAGGAATTTGGAGCCAAGTCAGCCCAGAATATTGCAGAGTTTCGTGACGTAGTTATATCCTCAGTCCTTGATAACATTAGTATTGGCTTCAATGTGCCCTCACGCTCCTCTATGATTTACCTCATATATCACTCCACTATCCGTATATATGATGCTGACCCATCCTGTAATATATGCTCTACTGCCTTTATATATATGGACCTGACCAACGTGTAATGTAAGCCCTACTGTTCTTATATATGGTCTTGACTTGCCCTTTGATATATGCTCTACTGTTCATAGATATGGGGGTGATCTAACCCATGAAGTATGCCATGCCCTTACGGAGGGTGTAGGGATGTTGAATTGAGGTTCTAACCCAACAACCATGACAAGAGCTGTACAGATATGTATAGATGCTAACGCAGAGGGAGATGCCATCATAGCTTTTAACTTTTTTGCCTCATTTTTCTTCTTATGCATTGGGTACTAAACAGATCAACCTACATTACTGGTCACACGCCTATACCGACCTGCGTCTCTTCCCACACTCTCTTCGGCTTCACCTACCACACACACACACACACACACACACACACACACACACACACACACACACATGTCTTTCGAATTAAAAAGTCGGTAGATAAGTTGGTGTTGGATGTACTGGGCTGGTTTAAGGTGTGGGTGGATGGAAGGGTAAGTGGTGCAAGAGTGTGGATGGTGATAGTGGATAGGTGGAGGGAGGGAGGAGAGGAGGAATAAGAAGGAGTGTGGGAGGGGGACGACCTGGACTGGATTGGAGGGCGGTGATCAGATAGCACACATAATACCCTTGTAAGATCTCAAGCAGCCAAGAAAAATGGCAGGTCCTCCATTGTTCTGTGAGGCGAGCAGTCATTCTGTGCCACACACACCTTGACACACACACACACCCACCCACACACACACACACACACACACACACACACACACACACAGCTCTCCCTCCCTCCCTTCCACCAGAGACAGTCATAAACCCCATCAACAGTCTCAAAAAAGGGAAAGGTTAATCCTTATCTTTTCCTCTTTTTTTTGCCATCTACGATACTTCTTTAGTCCATAACTTCCAGAAGAACCACATTACCACAGTCGCTCTACCTCCTCCTCTTCCTCCTCCTTCAGGTTTAGAGGACGGCAAGCTGAGGAAACACTCGAGAGGAGGAGGAGGAGAAGGAGGAGGAGGTTGGCGCAGGAGCAAAAAGCCATGGGCTCGGGTGGAGAGGTGATGGACCCCGGGAGATGGGACGATAGCAGTTGAGGCCACACGTCTCACGGGCAGGCAGGGGCTTGTGGCCCGCCAAGGATACCTCACGACTCGCATGATCTTGACCTCCTTGTCTGTCTTGGGTCTCCTGCTTGGCCTCCTCCTCCTCCTGCTGCTGATGCTGCTTGCTTCTTCATGTTCATCGACATCATCATATTTCTCATTATTCTTCTGCATCTTCTCTCCTTTTTTTCTCTTTTTTCCTTCTAGCTTTTCATCATTATAATCATCAACATCTTCTTCTTCTTCTTCCTCTTCTTCTTCTTTCTTCTTCTTCTTCTTCTTCTTCTTCTTCTTCTTCTTCTTCTTCTTCTTCTTCTTCTTCTTCTTCTTCTTCTTCTTCTTCTTCTTTCTGTTTCCCTTCCTTCTCTTTAGATTTCTCCTCTTTTTTTCGTTCCTGATTCTTTTCTTATGTTTCTTTTTTCCTGCTAGCTTCATTTCCCTTTTCCTCTTCGTCTCTTCGTTCCTCGTATCCTGCACCTCTTTTTACCTTGCCTGTCCTTATCGCGTCTTCCCTGTTCCGCTTCTTATCTGTTGTTACTATCAATAATACGGATACACTAAATTGCTTCACGTGGTGGTTGATATCAGTGTAATTAAAAGAGATTACTGATGATTATCATGCACCACTATTAGAAAGCTAGAGGTGTAAAAGCAGATCGATTGAGAGAGAGAGAGAGAGAGAGAGAGAGAGAGAGAGAGAGAGAGAGAGAGAGAGAGAGAGAGAGAGAGAGAGAGAGAGAGAGAGAGAGAGAGAGAGAGAGAGAGAGAGACAGAGAGAGAGAGCATGGTCTGAGATGGACTGCTTTAGTCCAGTCAGGGTGGTATAGCTACTACTGCCTTGGTTGACTTGTTGTCATTCACGTGCCCTCTGGTGTAACCACCCCAAATTACTGAGTGGTCAGATGGTTTACGTTGATGTCATGTGTTGATACATAGATTTAGATAGATATAACCAGAGTGCCTTGTATCGATTTAGATATGTGAATCACTCGTTCATAGTGATTTATATATATATATATATATATATATATATATATATATATATATATATATATATATATATATATATATATATATATATATATATGTAAAAGTCTTATACTCTCACAGCAAACAAAGCGGTTTCCTCGGCGCATTTCCCATCAAAACTTTTCTCAGGAGTTTTCCTCATTCTCTCGCACAACCCTTCGTTATCTTCTGGGTTTCGAACCGGTGAAAGACGGTCTGGCGTAATCAGAGTAAGTAGTCCAGGTCGTTAATCATCCTGTCGGGTCCCCCATCTACCCCCCTCCCCTCTCCCCCCTCCAGATGACTCGCACGGTCGGGGAGTGTTGTCGGGAGGGGAGAGGGAGGGAAGAGTCGGGTGGTCGGGTGGTGGTAGAGAGGGGATGGGGTAAGGATGAAGGAAGTATAGGATAGAGGGATAGGTGTAATGTTACAGGATGATAGTGGAATCATAGACGGGCTGAAGTTAAATGAAAGAATAGAAAGAAGGAGTAAACAGAGGATTAAAGAAATAAATTGGTCTAGAGATGGAAGAAGGGAGATGAAAAAGGTAAGAAGAGGTAAACAGAGTAAAGACGGATAACATATGGAATGGGAAGAGGACAGACCGGATTCCCTTCATGGGAGAGAGAGAATCCTCAGGAGTGGCTTGGCCAAGAAGGATTCTCAGAGTAAGAGAAAGGGATAGAGGAATGGGACGAAGACGAATATAGGTTTTGGAAGGAGTGAACACAGGGAGGGGATGATCAGGCATTAAGAGGACAACGTACTGTGTGAAGGATCATTTCCACAATGAAATCTGGGATATAGGATGGAGGACGAAACCTAGGGAGAATGTTGGTGGAAGATGGAATAGAAAATAGATGTAATTATTGAGGAATAGATATAAAAATATACGAAAAGTAAGTAAGGCATAAAAACACGGATTAGAAATTGAAACAGATTTCAGAGGAAAGGAAATGCACTGAAGCCCGTAAAAATGTAAATTCAGGAATATGCAAAAATATAAGACACTAATGGCTTAAACATGTTGTAAATTCAGTGGTATATAAGAAAAAGTATAGTAGTCAAAAATAACGAAAGAGATCCCCTTGGTTAATGGGTCTACAGAACAGACAACATGAGTCAAAGTTTTTAAGCCTATCAAAATCAGTTTTTTTTCCTATTTCCCCCACTGAAAAGCATAATATTTTCCCCAGTGTGAGGAGGGTGACAGTAAAGAAATATAGAAAAATACGAGAGAACAAAGCACATGGAAGCGCATGGAAGAACAGAGAACAGCAGATCTAATGGTCTATGGCGATATCATTTGCTAGAGGAGAGTATATGGCATGAGAAGGACAGATAACAGAAGACCAGATGGCCTATGACGAAGCCATCTGCTGTATATCACTAACTGCATCCTTGGTTCCAAAGTTATATATAGATGGAGATAGGATGGTAAAGCAGAGGAGAATGCTACATCACATACTGAGAGGGAATGATACAAGGAACCCAAACATTCTGCTTGTCCATCTCTTCTGACACCAGATGACTGGCGGAGGCAGCCCGGAGAGGCATTGGTTGGATCACATGTTATAAAGGAGGTGGAGGGTGAAGAAAAGCCTTGGGGACAAGGACTGCTAGATGTAAAATACCCATTAAGACACTGGAGTTATGAAGGAACGGAGACTATAGAGTACTTCTCTGAGACTGAAAATATATGTAGACAAACAGAGAATGAAAGAGAAAAGGATTCAGATAGTGTCTCTGAATGCAATATTCACAAGGAAGGCCAGACCTTCCTTTGTCTATTCGCCTTTATACAACCAGGTTTGACTAGTTCCCCTCTGTATTTTTCAACTTGTCTCAGCAAATCTATGTACTCACAACCTGTATCAGATGTACTATGAAAATATTTTGTAATTATTGGTGTTCTTTATCTGTATTTCCTTAAAAGAGAAAATGAAACAGTGTTGGAAAAAGACATATGTCGAAAATATTCATGGACACTATGTTGTCTTAAGCAGCTGGTGTTGTTGGGGACCACCAGATGGCAGGCAGCCAGTTGGTGGTGAGGCACAGGGTGGACCAGCTATAGCTCAGCCAGATGGTGTGGGCCCCCTCCACAATACCTTGGGTGATGTAATAAACACTTGCTTCCTCCTCCCCTCATCTGCTAGTTAATTTTTCGCTCACCATGCAGTACCGGCAACTCCTAATTGTTTTTGCTCCTCTCTCTCTCTCTCTCTCTCTCTCTCTCTCTCTCTCTCTCTCTCTCTCTCTCTCTCTCTCTCTCTCTCTCTCTCTCTCTATCTCTCTCTCTCTCAATTTGCAAACTCTCTTACGCATTTTGACATCTGTATCGTCTCTGTCCTCTTCACTCCCCTCTTCTTCCTATCTTTTGTCTCTTATCTATGATAAGAAATGGTGTCAGAGAGACGTAAAGGACAAGTGAGGCATGGCTGAGAAGAGACTGTGGCAGGTATTCAAAAGATGGTATGAAAAACCAAGGAAGAAAAGGGGGGGGGGGGGAAGCTGATCTGAGAGTGAGAGGCGACTTACAGAAGTATGGAGAGATGAAGGAAGACAAAAAAAACAAATATTGGGAAAGGAGTGAGTAAGAGATAAAGAGAAGGATAGAGAAAGGAGCAGAGAAGACACGAGCAAGAATTGCAGAGACAGAGGCAACAAAGCACTGACAAAGAATTGAAGAAATCGATGGTGAATGGGAAATTGATGAAAAACTGAAGGTAAACTCATGCAAGTACATGGGAAAGCCAGGATGATATGAGACCTGATGGTCGATGATGAGTTTTCCTGTTGGGGGAGAGTATATAGGAGTTCATGGTAAGGTCATAAACCACAAGACCTGATGACCTATGACCATATTGACAGATAATGACAGATAGCAGATGGGATGATGACCTATGACCCTGCTATCTGCTGAAATCTAGTGTTTGGAGTATACAGAAAAGCTACATAACAGAAGACCTGTTGGTTCATGACGAAATCGCCCACGAAAGGATAGTAAGAGTATTGCAAACAACTAGTCTATCTACATGGCGACTGGATGAGATGCAGGTGGCAGGTTAAAGAACTGCTATAGATGAACGAGAAGACAGTGACTAAGGAGGGGAGCCAAGAGCGTTTGACAAGGTGAGGAAGTGAGGAAGAGGAGCTGAGGATATGCTGAGAAGGCAGGAGTTAGGAAGGCTGAGGGTAGACTGTTGAAGAAGAGCTAAAGAGCAAATGAAGACCTCAATATGGACTGAGTGAGAAAGAGGGAACGATGGAAAAAGAAAAGGTATGAGTTAAAAAAAATGGCGTCATGGAGTAAGGGGAGATAGGAGAGACAAAATCAAAGAATAAAGCATAAGCAAAAAGATATATAGGGGTCAGGAGTCAAGTGAGGAAGTCAGAGGAGCAAAAAAAAAAAAAGAGAAAAAAAAGATGAGGTTAAAAAAAATCAGAAATGGATAATTTCCAATGGAATCTCCAGGACTCCTCATTGCGGAACTGCCAATGGAGTCGGACCGGAAGCCAACCATTGGGGAAGAGAGAGAGAGAGAGAGAGAGAGAGAGAGAGAGAGAGAGAGAGAGAGAGAGAGAGAGAGAGAGAGAGAGAGTCCAGGGAAGAGGAGCTGTGTGACGAAATTTAACTGAGGAGACGAAGATGAGATCTTCATTGAACCTAGAAGCCCTCTCTCGTTGAAGAGAGAGAGAGAAGCTGAGGTAGGGTGAGGTTACTGTGAGGGGAAAATGAGGGTAGAGAGTTTGAGGAGGAAGAGTTAAGGGTAAACGAGATCCATATCTGTCTATCTGTCTACATATCTATATATCTATATATATATATATATATATATATATATATATATATATATATATATATATATATATATATATATATATATATATATATATATATATATATATATATATAAAAGACAAAGGGAAACAGTATCGAAGACAAAATCCAAAAAAAAAAAAACGAAAATAAAATCTCAAGTCTAGATCCCGCCCGGAGCAGCCTCGATCTTGGCCCTGAGCCAGGCCAAGTGATAACCTTGTGGAACCCCAATTTTATCGGCGGTCGGCAATAGTCACCAGCAGACGTAGGGGCGGGGATGGATGGAGGTGCAGCGGGGTGGGTAAAGGGGATGGGGAGGGGAATGGGAAAGCCCCCAGCTAAGGTTTATGGCCTTGGAGGACAAAGGCAGGAAAATTGTAGAACATTATGTGGCTCCGCCGTAAATATGAAGGAGTAGGAAGCACTGCTTGAGGAGAGAAGGACTGACTGAGATGGAAAGAAGGGGGAATCATTTTGGTCTCTGCGAAAGAGGTGTATTTGGGAAGAAATTGGTTCACTGAGGATCAGAGTAGTGCTAGAGAGGATGGAGTTAGTGACTTCGGGTGTGTGTCATTAGGTCTTGAGATGGAGAGAAGGTGCCCAAATGAAATGAGCAGAGTAGTGTCTGAGGGAAGAGAATCTGTGAGGTGGAGATACAATAACTAGGTCTCAAGGAAGGAAGTGTATGTGTATGTTTGGAGAGAAGTGTATATGTGTGTGTGTGTGTGTGTGTGTGTGTGTGTGTGTGTGTGTGTGTGTGTGTGTGTGTGTGTGTGTGTGTGTGTGTGTGTGTGTGGAGACAAATGCTTCACTGAGGTGATGAACGAAGCAATGCTTGAGTAAAGACTTACTGAGATCGAGGAAGTGTATCATCAGGTCCTGGTATGAGTTATGGTTGCACAGAGTGTCACGAGTGAGGGAAGATTGAAGTGGTGAGGTGTTGAATGAGTTGTTGGATTAGTGTTCTCCTAGATGCTGGGGGAGGGGGGAAAGTCATTGCTTGTTCACTGTGGTGTAAATATGTATGTGTTGTTCTTGTGTGTAATACGGTGTGTGAAGATGTGGAGATGTGAAATGAGTGTATCAAAATGATCCACATCAAAGTAGAACAAAAGAATAACTTGGTAATACCCCAGAAAACTGTTTATAACATGTGACCTGTTAATACGAGGTTATATAAACATGCCACTGGTACTTGGGGAAGGGGAATGGAATGTTCCCTCTGAAAATGATACGAAAAAAAAGTGAGGAATGTATAAAAACTGAAATACGAAACACTTTCTCATATTCTTATATACTGTTTGCGAAACTCAGTGCCAACGTTTGACTAATATTGTACAAGTATTTTCCCCCATAGCCTATATGTCAAAAGCTATCTACGCCATATATCAAAATGTGCAGAAAATATATCAATAAATTATTCTATAGAATGAAAGTAATTTCACTTTCACATCTTGGCAAAATCATATGAAATCAGTTGGTGGAAGAGGGTTGTCATTCGTGAACCATCTGTTTCAAACATATAGGAAAGATATGATTTAGGCTAAGAAAATGTATACAAGACCCATGTATTGACGAAAACAAAAATGTCTTATCTTTTTCACATTCAAAGAAAATAATTCATGAATGAAATACATATTGCCAAAAGGCAAGAATAAATGTAATCATTGCAGCATCTTCTTTTTTTATCTTTGTTCTTGCCCTCCCTTTCTTTTCATTTTTTCGCCCTTTCTTTTTCCAGGTACGTCTTGTATGTCGTCATCACTTGGAATAATCTCTGTTCCACAATCATCAGTTCCTGTACCACCTTTCTTTTCGGGCTCGCCTCCTTCGGTATTCTTCTATACAATACTTGATTCTTTCTCTTTACAGTATTTTCCTCCAATCCTCCCATGGCATTCTCATTTTCCCCTCCGACATGACTTGTTTTGCCTTGCCTTGTCTCAGAAAACCTAACCTGGAAACTTCGCCTTTTTTTTCCGTGATCAACGAGTTTTCACTAAACCTGAAATGTCTTTATGTAGTTTGTTCTTCTCCCAACAGATGGCATAATTTTCTTCTTTCGTTTTAATGACCTATGGAAATTAAATCTTTTTTATTTTTGTCTTTAGGACTGTAGTGCTGATGTTCTTGCTAAAGATAGGAGCTTCCTTCTCACTCCCTGAATTAATTTCGCAATTTTTCCTAAATGGTTTGTAAATGGTATGTAAATGGCATCTAAATGGTATGTAAATAGCATGTAAATGATATGTAAATGACCCTTAGCATCAGAGTGCTGTAAATTTAGTAGTTGTTGGATAAGTCTGCATTATTTTTCATGCTCCTCTTTTACCCTGTGCTAATGACAGTTTGTTGGATATATCAAATTACTTTTCATGCAGTCATGCAGATGTCTATGAAAAACTAAGATTACCAGAATTACTATTGAAATATTAAGACCATTTCCATGAATTATTTTGTAGACTGAATAATCAGTTATTTGTACTGTATGGGGAGGGAGGGAGTTTTACACTCGCGGGGCCCCAGTCTCTTGGGTGTAGGCGTGTGAGAATGAGAGATAGATAGATAGACTGGGAGGGAGAGAGAGAGAGAGAAAAAAAAAAGAGGGAGAGAGCATCTATCTACAAGCACTTACGAGATTTTTTTTGTTTGGCATGCAGCAGGCTGGAGAGAGAGAGAGAGAGAGAGAGAGAGAGAGAGAGAGAGAGAGAGAGAGAGAGAGAGAGAGAGAGAGAGAGAGAGAGAGAGAGAGAGAGAGAGAGAGAGAGAGAGAGTGATCATCCACACTCAAAACTCCCAGGCGAATCACTCCCTCTGGACCCAGAGAGTCTCCCTCCTCAACCCAACCCATCCTACTCGAAGTTAAGTTACCTCCAGGATGAGCCCTCGTCTGTGACCTCATCGAGAAAGGTCGATGAAGACCTCAAGAAATTAAAAGCCCACATTCCTCAAGGTGAGTCTTTCCCAGAGGTCAAGGTGTTAATGGTGGATTCTCCAGTCACGAAGAGGACAGTCGACGATACGAAAGGCCTCTGATGAACAGGACCAAATCCCATAGGAAGATGAAGAATGCATTCCGTGTTTTGGATGTGTTCGGAGGGACGGGAGTGAGACTAGAGCTTCAGAAGTGGCCAAAGTGTAGAGATTGGGATGAAGAGGAGGTCAATGGATGAACGGTGAATAGATGAGGAAATAGAAAGATAGAGAAGGCACTGCAATGATGATGGATGGGTTTAGTGAAAGAGAAGAGATGAAATAGAGAAAGAGAAAAGAGAGTGAGAAAGAAGTGGACTTTTGCTTTATACAGAAAGGGGTGAGTTAGATGAATGATGAAACCGTAAAAAGAAATGGGGAAAGGGGGGAAAAAGGCGGAAGGACAGAAAGATGGAGGCGATGAAAATGGGATGAGTTGAATGTGTTTAAGAAATTAATGGATTGACGAAAACGGGCGTAAAACTGTGAAGAGGTTACAGGTCTGGTGGAGGATATGCTGGTGGAGGAAATGCTGGTTTGGCGGGGGGAAAAAAAAGGTTGTGGAACACAGTTGTCGGTCTGATGGAAAATACTAATGAACTTGGTGATAATATCCCGTAATTGTGATTTGCTTCCATCATGGTTGGGTGTATGTAAAGTATATGACTCGATATGACCAAGTTTTGTTGGTCTAAGTGATGTTGAGGATCAGGAGATTCGCTGTCACCGCAAAAGATTGGAATACGTATATTTCCCACCCACTCACACACACACACACACACACACACACACACACACACACACACACACACACAAATCCTCCCCATAAAGATAATACCCACTACACAAGACACCCCCTCTTTCCCACCCTCCCCTTTACCACCCCGATAGCTCCCACTCTTGCTTTCACCCCCACCCCCTCTCTCCCTCCCCCTTCCTCCTCCCCAGAGTCCAATGCAATCCCCTGGAACTGCCTCCCCCCACCCGGTGGGCTCCGCGGCTAATAAAATTGGCCCCAGCTTTTCAGAATTGGCTGTGCAGAAAGCCATCAATTGGGCTCTTGGTGCCGACCAACAGCTGCTCTTCGGGAGGGTTTAGTGGCCTCCTTATACACCAAGTTGGAAGCAGGAAGTGGGAGGTGGGATGGCCTTCAGAGTGGGAGTGGTTTCCTCAACACAGAAGACCTGTTTATGTACGATTGTTGGCTGGCTGTTTTCCCAGGCGAGGAAGGTGGGGTAATTAGGTGTGCCAGATACTCTTCAAGGAGAATTGGAATACGTTTCTGAGGTGAGTAGAGAAGGAGTAAGGGTTGAATAGAAAATGGACAAAGGTTGGATGGACTGGGGAATGTATAAAAAAGGTGGCTAGAAGGAAGTAAATAAGTAGGGTGTAAGAGAAAGAGGATAGGGTGGGTGGGATGGATCAAGGTGGACATTGAACAAGGTGGATAGAAAAAAGTTTGGGATGAATGGAGGGGAATATGGATGGGAAGAAGATTGATTAGGAGACGTGGATGGGATTAGTAGAAAGGAAAATGAACTGAATGAGCCTAATGGGAAGTGAATGGGATGAGGAGAAAGGAAAGTTGACACGAAAGTGGATGGGATGGATGGAGTACATGAACGAATACCAATTTCAGATGGAGATCCACAACTGTTGATAGGCCTGTAACACTAAATTACCCCAGGGGTGTGTGTGCGTGTCCATGCCTGGGGACATGGGCCCCTCACTTACAGACCTCTAAGCCTACTATGGGTTTCGTACTGAAAGTCTCCCCAACGGAGACCAATACCAGTCCTTAAGACAATGGCTCTCCTTCTAGACGTAGACGACCATTACTAACTTTACGGAAGCTCGAATCCACGTGAAATCAGAACCACACAGGACCATCTTCTTGTCGAAATAGGAGGGTTACCTAATAGTCACTCCGGCGCAACCAATTCCACCATTCCTAAACAGTGGAAGTGCCTCTGAATTAAAACCAATTACCAACCCAATTACATTAAGTTTCCGCTCGATCTCCTCGCCCAACTCCTACGCTTTTAATTCCTTGACTCAACCGGGTTCGACCCGCTGGTGATGTTGTCTTCTACTCGACTAAGCTGGACTAATTTTGCTGTAAGTCCATTCTCAGAAAAGCTTACACCCCCAAAAGTTTATACTGGGTTTATAATCTCTCTCTTCAGGCACCTATAACGATGTTCACTATCAAAGAGAAAATTCGTATTATATATATACATTATCAAAGAAAAATATCGTCGAAATTAAATTCTGTCGACGAAAAAAAAAATAAAAGGTTATTAATCATTACAAGTTAATTAGGGATATTCGCGTTCATTTATTACATGCCCGTCTCTCGTAAAATTCTCTCTCTCTCTCTCTCTCTCTCTCTCTCTCTCTCTCTCTCTCTCTCTCTCTCTCTCTCTCTCTCTCTCTCTCTCTCTCTCTCTCTCTCTCTCTCTCCCTCCAGTTTCAGTCACTTTAAATCCCTCGTAATTTCCCTTCTCCTCCCACTTCCCTCAGATTAAGGCCTCCCCCCCCCGCCCCGAATCCTCATTCTTTTTTTTCTTCCTTCTCCTACATCCTTCACCAAGCTTGTCCTCCTCCTTCTACATCTTTCTTTACTTCCCTTTTTAAGTTACCTCAGTCATTCATCAGCCTTATTCACTCCCTAACATTGTTCTTCAGCTCTTGTCTATTTCCTTCCTAAGGTCACTAACCGCTATTTAACCCCTTAAATAGATAATTATTATTATCATTATCACTAGCATTATCTTCATTATTATTATCATCATTAGTATTACTATTATCATTGATATTATTATCATTATCATGATGTTATTATCATTATCACTTGTTATTATAATCCATCATCTCCTGCTCGAAGCAACTTGACTGAGCCATGAATAAACTCGAACCCTGGGTTGTGGAGGTACTTGTCGAGGAAGAAAGACCTTTGCGCCACCTATACCTTTTCTCGAGACAGCCAGAGAGATGTGGCACCACCGCCGCCTACGTGATATGGACGAAGACAAATTAAATCAGCAACGCCGCCTCCTCCCCTCACTGCCTCTCCCTCCTGCTAGCAGGGAGGGAGTGGGAGTTTGGGGAGGGAGGGGTGGGAAAGGGAGGAAAAGAAAGAGAGAGGGAAGGTTGGATCATATTCATCGACATCGCCTTCATCTTTCGTCGGAGGAAGAGTTGTAAATGTCCATGGAGGAAAATAGAAGACATGTTCAAATACAGGAAGAAAGAATACTCTTGAACGAATGAGTCCATAAGACAAAGAATGATTCTCCCGTGTATATATAGCTAAGGTTGAATAGCTTGAACTGAATCAAATCTGTACTTATCCATCAAATTGATATTTCTACTTGATTACCTGCAATTAACTTGTAACTAAAGGAGCTTAAAAGATGGATTAGAACAACAGGTGCTTGGATAAAGAAAGACGGAGCAGCATATTGGAGATACCTGTTCATAAATTGTTCTATGTTTTTGATGTTTTGTTATATTTTGTTCCGTACCACACGTTCCTAATGGATATTGCTCCAGGAACGAGGAAGGTAGGAAGCTACATCCGTGCTTTTAGGATGCTTCGGATATCCTATATACGTGAAGAACATTCCAAAAACACTTGCTTAACCATACGTTCGCTTTCTTGTATACCTTCCTGCCTTTCCCTTTTTGGCTTGGTAGCGTCACGAACACTCGCCTGGACCTACGAGGTAACGTCCTCGCTTTGATCCTTCTACTGTTCTTGTTTCCAAATAGCAATGATACGGGAGGGGAGGATTTCCAGTCTTCCCCCTCCCCACAGCTCCCTCCCCCTCTTGATTAGTCGCCTTTTACGACACGCGGGAGATACGAGGGTGTTATTCTTTCTCCCCTCTCCCCATGGAATACGTTACTACATCATACCTATCACTGTATGTCACTTTCACTCTTCACCATCCATACACCTCACATTCATATCTCACTCTCCTATCTCGTCACAATCATTACTCTACCAGTCAAGACAATAGCGTCAGCACGTCTCGCCATAGAGATCAACACACCACATCTCTCACTGTAGTCAACATTGCATACATCTCATCACCACCACATATGCCATCACAACCCACACATCCCTCATCGTAACAGTGCAGTGTCAGCAATTATTTCTCGTACGCAAAAACAATGGAGACATCGATGTAGAATTTGACACAAACGTAAAGATGGGAAAGGAAAAATGATAATCAGCGATTGGGGAAATACAATTTGTTTACCAATCACGTCATAAATAATTTCTGATGATTGTGGTGCCCACTCTATTTTTTTTCCCCTGAGAGAAGATTGGTGATTAGAAGGTCGAGTCATTGGACTGGTAAGAGGAAAATCCGATTTGGATGTTTGCGTAAGAGACAGATAAGATAAAGAAGATAATAGATTGCCAACTTCTTAGGCGTCTGCACAATGATTTTCAGGTCAGGCACTCAACATATGGAAAGAGGTTCATTATTATTATTATTATTATTATTATTATTGTTATTATTATCATTATTATTATTATTATTATTATCATTATTATTATTATTATTATTGTTATTATTATTATTATTATTATTATTATTATTATTATTATTATTATTATTATTATTATCATTATTATTACTATCATTAATATTATTATTATTATCATTATTATTATTATTATCATTATTATTATTATCATCATTATTATCATCATCGTCATTATTATTATTATTATCATTATTATCATTACTATTATTACCTTTATCATTATTATTATTATTATCATCATTATCATATCATTATTATCATTATTATTATTATCATTATCATTATAATGCTTAAGAATGGGACTGAGGATGGTACCAAAGAATGGATAGATATGAATAGATGATCAAAGAATGGTTGAATGATATACAAATATAACTGAGTGATAAGCAGCAGTTACTCAATAGAAAGGGAGACGTACGCACGCAGAAGAAGAGGGGTAGAAGAACGAGGAGTCAGTAAAGAACGGGGTAAGTTACATTATTACTGAAAAGAAAAATGGGAATAATGGCTTATGAAAAGGGCTCTTTACTGCAAACAGAGAGAGGATGGAGAAAGATTCAAGAAATAAAAAGATTAGCCAAGAAGTAGTAGAGGTTGTGATACAAAGGAGGATATCATAAAGTAACCAAGCCATTCAGTCAGTAAAGACAAGGCAGAGATGGGGCAGTATAGAAGGAAAAGATTGGAAATGGGTCCGAGAAGTAGAAACGGGTTGGTAAAGGACCAGTAAAAAAGATTATACGAGTAGAGAAATGGCAGTAAAGGTAAAGACAGAAAAATTCTGTGAGTAAGGTAATAGAAGTGAGTAAAGTAGAAAAGATGTAGCCAAGAAATAAGAAATGTTGAGGCTAAAGCAATAAAAAGAAGAAAAGAGGTGTGGGAAGGGAGTCCATAAAGAACGAATAGGGGTGGGGAAGGAGTCAATAAAGAAGAAAGAGGAGGAAGAAGAGAGGGAAGAGCAGTAAAAAGGAGCTTTAGCAGGAGAAGGAGGAGGAGGAGGAGGAGGAGGAGGAGGAGGAGGAGGAGGAGGAGCAGCAGCAGCAGCAGCAGCAGCAGCAACAGCAGGAGGGGGAGGAGCAGCGGCGGCGGTAGGAGCAGCTGATCGACCCAAAAGTGATAAAATAACCAGAAATCAGACAGCGAGGATAGGGTCGCTTCGTCGCTCCAGGTAAAAAAGAAAAAAAGATGGGATAAAAATTCCTCCTAAATATCCTTTTAGGGATATTTTGACCTCATTTGGCTAATAGGATCACGTTTCGTATCCCTGACAGAGACAGCAGGCCTGGTGCAGAGGAGAAGGCTATCAAGGAACGTGATAATGGCTGGGTAGAGAGGAGAAAAGACTGATGGAAGTATGAGAGAAGAGATACTTAAATAATTAGGTCTTCTTTTTTTTCCATCCATTAACACCAGCCGCTTAGGGGGTGGGGGGGGAAGTGAGGGAGGGAAAGAAATTTTATCCCTTCGTCCCTAAATGCATTAGTGGAATGTGGAGGGTGAGGGAGGAAAAGGTAATTAAGTTAATTTATTAGCTGACCCCTTACTTGATAGGTGGTGAGGGAATATAAACAAGATAATCCATTACTTATCCTATATTTAAAAAATGATAATCTGGTAGATGGAAGAGACTATATATATCATGATTGGCTATTGGTGAGGAAATTTTGTTGAAGATCGAATGGTGTCAGTGTATTTGACACACTACTTGATGTCTTTTTAGATGAATGAACCTGTTGATATAAATTCCTCTTTTCTTTTTATAAACTTGATCTCTCTAGATCTAAACCCTTGAACACGACGTTACGACCTTTGAGTACGACGGTGCGACCCTTGAACACGACGTTACGACCTTTGAGTACGACGGTGCGACCCTTGAACACGACGTTACGACCTTTGAGTACGACGGTGCGACCCATGAACAGGACGACACGACCCTTGAGCACGACGATACAACCTCAGAACACGGTGATGCGACCCTTGGGGGATGATAGCTTGGCATTAGACCTAAGGACCCTTCTTATGTTGCTCTCCATAAACTCGACCCCTTAGAACTGAAAGCCTTGAACATGAAGTTATGAACCTAGATCACGACGGTACAGCCCGATAGCACGAAGGGACAACCCTACAGTTTGACGGTACGACCCTGGAGCACGAAGGTGTGTATCCCATATGCGTGACGGTACGATATTTAGAAATGAGGACCTCACCTTTAAACTTGCTCTTCAGGGTCGTGTCGCTGTGCTCTGGGTCTTACCATCGTGCTCAAAAGTCGTACCGTCGGTCTCAGGAATCTTTTTTTTTGAATGGCTAGATGGCTTTTAACCTAGGTTCATTACCATACAGGTCAAACATATATTCTCCCAAATAGATTCACATCGAATCACAGAAACGTACATACACCTCCATTAACTTTAGATACAGACAATGAATGATTCGTAGAGTCACTTTGACTCAGGCTTTATATTCTAATATCAAAAACAGCCCTTTGAAGACAGGTGCACTGAAACAATTTCTAATTCCAATTTGTCTTATTTTTTCCCAGTGATCATAAACACACATGTTCTCCCAAACTGCTTGAGGTGGAGAGCCCCCTCTGTAACCTCACAACCGAGTCATTTACGTCTGAACTTTTCCTACGGCGTGTGATAAACGTACATGTAATTCTCACATTTCGTTTTTGAGTGTTTCAATTCGACAATCTGTGACACACTAGAGCAACAGCCTAGCTACCTTGTAATCGATAAACAAGAGAGTTTCAGTGTAAGGACATAACAAGCGGGAAGTATTGATAACTGGTTCCGACAATGCACAGGCGTATTGATCAATCATGAGAGAGTTGTGGACATGTTCAAAATAGGTATATCATGACTGTCACTATAAAGGGTACTCTCGCAGGGGTAGGTCACCACCCCTAACCATATTAGCACTTATTGATTATCTGATAACAGACCCCCATTCCCACAGTCAGCAGGGGAATGGGTTGATTCGTGCACTTTTCAGTACACAGTATCGTATGTGATACGTCAGTCCTTCACAATGTGGCAAGTTTTTAGAGGTGATGAATGATGTTTCTACAATGGAGGATCTCTTAGAAAGACAGTGAAGTCTGGGAAGGTGTGTGTGTGTGTGTGTGTGTGGGCTTATTAGAAAGACGATCAAGATAGGCTTGACACATATACTCTCTTTGTCAACCTCTCTTCACTCATCTTCTCCATATGTTCAAACCATTTTAGCCTATCATCTTCAGCTCTCTCAATAATACACCTCGTACTGCCACATTTCTCTCTTCCCCTACCATTTTCACACATTGTCCTCAAGCATATCAGCACCTTCTTCCGTACTTAGTTATCTATGGCCTGTGCATCAGTTCTATACAACCTCGTTTGGACTACTATACCATCTTTGCCCTCAAAGACAGTGACTTTTCTCTCCGCACATTCCTCACTGCACAAGACCATAGCCCCTTCACTTGTCCTATGATTCACTTCAGCTTCCATAGTTCCATTCGCTACCATATAGGAGACAGAATAATATGAAAGATGCTTTGAAGGATCGTGGCCTGAATACGCAGGAGGGAGCGAGGCGTGCATGGGATAGAGCGAATTGGAGCGATGTGGTTTACAGGGAGCGACGTGATGTCAACGGGCTGAATTATGACAAATGAGATAGGTAGGTCTATAGGGGCTTGATCGTTGATGCGGGACTCTGGTTTCCGTGCATCGTACTTGAGATAGAGGGTGGATGTGAGAAAATGAGGATATATTTGGTCCGTTTCTGGCGTCACCCAGCTACATGGGAAACGGCGAGTAAATACGAAATAAGAAAGAAAAAGAAGATTAATGTTTTATATATATATATATATATATATATATATATATATATATATATATATATATATATATATATATATATATATATATATATTTTTAATTTGTTACCCTTGGCAAGACTATATTATTGGGAGGAGAGTCTCGTCAAAGAACTTCTCACTCAAAAGGGGTGCACACTTCCCTGCTACTGGAAGTAGTGTATCCTTGGACGGTAAGAGCCCCTGAAAAGAGCTTCTGAGGTCATTGTAAGTGAATTATCAAATATGTATATATATATACATATATGCACATACCTACTTCAGTTCTCTGATTCTCATCTACATTCGTTCACTGAAAATAACAGAAACATACACGCAAGTAAGCATGATAAGAGAGGCAATGTGGAGCAATGCACAGAGACCGTGAGCCTGAACCATGTCGTGACACAAGGCCTTAAACCCAGGACAGCTGACGCCCAAACCCGTAATCAAGGCATCAGCCACAGAGGCGTTGGATCGCTGGAATTTCATATAGATTCAGACTCTATGTTTACTCTACTATATGGGTTAAGTCTTATGAATGGTCACTCTTTTGTGGGATTACATTCCAGATCTGTTAACCTCAAGTGGCAGTTTGGAATAATTTCATACGAATAATTATGACTTTATCTTAACATTTTGGTATGAAAATATTTACACCAATTTTCCGGTCCGTTTTGGAATTCACAACTCTCGAGATTTTTAAACACTTTTATCATAAATTAAGGGATCATAAGTAAGTAAGCTTATAAGAAGTGTTTAAAGATCACTGAAACAACACATGTGCCACATATACACTTTTTCCTTTTAGATGGCCGGGTCTTTTCCAGTTTCCAGACACCACTAGACATTCCTCCAGTCATCTGAATCCATCACAGTGAACAGTCAATCCATCATTAATATACAAGAAAGAAAATGATAAAAGCACAACGTCTTTACACCCAAACACCACGAGACACACCGGAAAGAAAAAGGGCTTCTCCCTCATTCCATATTCCAGGAGGCAGCCGGTCTCCAGGCGCGACCATCTTCCAGCTTGCTCTCCCTGGTGTCATCACGCTGCATCATTGATACGATATGATCCCCAAACATTGAAGGAACAACTCACACTTTGTCGCCAAGCGGGCCCCAGCCTGCTGACCCACGAGGTCCTCCTCTTCCAGTCCATCGGACGTTGCTGGTTTCCCGAGTCCCCGTGAGGGCGTCGTGGAGGGTTGTGGATGGGGACGGCATTCCTCCCTGGTGTCTGCAATGGCGGCCCTCATGCCTGGACCCGCCGCCGCCGATGCTGCCGCTCTCGCTACCACCTCCGCCAACATCGCCGCCGACTCCTGCGCAGATCCGACCCACCGCCGACACACTGCAGCTCCGAGCACCCCCACCCAACACCCCCTTCTCCTCCTCCTCCTCCTCCTCCTTCCCTATTCTCGTCCCT
The DNA here is from genome assembly GCF_036320965.1 of Panulirus ornatus. Classification (NCBI taxonomy): domain Eukaryota; kingdom Metazoa; phylum Arthropoda; class Malacostraca; order Decapoda; family Palinuridae; genus Panulirus; species Panulirus ornatus. Next base: position 16,971,025 of record NC_092245.1, read on the forward strand.
CCCTCTTCCTCTCTCTCTCTTCCTCCTTCTTCCATCTTCTACTTCTTCTCCACCCTCCTTGCCCCCTGTCGCCCCTTCCACCTTTGTTGATCTCGTCGCAAAGTTTTATTCTGACCCATTTTTAAAGATAATTGTTGTGACATCCTCCTCCCGGTGGTGATGTCAGCGCGGGGCTTCCTCATTCGTCACATCATGCTTCCGAAGCCTGAGGTTGGGGGGGAGGGGAGGTGGGGCGGGCTTCAGCGATGGCACGAAAAGAATTTCGAAAAATATTCTCCTGCGTGACTCACAGAAAAAAAAAAAAATTGTCCTCTGTCCCTACAACGTGTGCGCAAACGTCTTTTCTCTTTTAATTTAAAAAAAACGTAGCATGTCTATTGATCGAGAGGGAATGACGCAGACGTAATGCTCGCGAGGGGTGGGGGAGGCAACGGAGGCGAGGGGAGACGGGGAGAATAGTAAAGGGAGGGGAGTAGTTATGTAGTAGGGAACAGGGGGAAGAGACTTGGGAAGAATAGAGAGAACGGAAGACCGTAAGTGGTCAAGAACGGGAGAGAGTGATGATGGTCAGTTGAGCTCAAGGTGAGAAGGGAGATCGAGGATGTTTAAGGGAGGAAGAGGGGGATACAGTGGGAAGTATAGACAACAAGGAGGCGAATGAATGAAGGGAAGTTGATATTAGTAGGAAACTGTGAAGGGAGAGTGGATAGAGAAAACAAGGGAATGAGAAAGTGGGAGAGGGAGGAGTCTAAATGGATGATAAAGTAGGGAAGAGGGGGACAGAGGAAGAAAAGCCTAAAAGATGAGAGAGAAATATACATTATCAAGATGGAAGTAGTTGGAGCGGTAGGGTGTCAAGTGAAGGAGAAAGATAGATGGGAAGAAAGAGAGGTAGAGTCATGCAGTCGCACACAGACAGAGACAAACAGACAGACATACAGAATGACAGAAATACAGACACACACCAGACGAACAGAGAGACAGGTATACAGATACAGAGAAATAATGAGAAGTCAGCAGATGGACAGACAGACAGAGAATCAAATGGACGATACAGTCAAAAGCCTGATGACAAGTCAAAGAGGAACAGACTGAATTACGTAGAAAACATAAGCTTTAACTTTCAGCTGGAGACACTAATAGGAGTTATGAGATGAGAAAGAGTAAAGAGGGATCAGAGGGGACTGAAAGACTTGCATTGGAGAGAGAGAGAGAGAGAGAGAGAGAGAGAGAGAGAGAGAGAGAGAGAGAGAGAGAGAGAGAGAGAGAGAGAGAGAGAGAGAGAGAGAGATTAGAGTCAGAGAAGCAATATGCTGGAGTAATAGGGAATGGGGATTATTCCAAAGGGGGAGTGGAGCGACAACAGGCCGAGGGATTGGACAGATTAACAGCCCCCGGCCGAGACACTTTACGGATGTCACTGAAGATTGGGTAATCATTTGAGAGAGAGAGAGAGAGAGAGAGAGAGAGAGAGAGAGAGAGAGAGAGAGAGAGAGAGAGAGAGAGAGAGAGAGAGAGAGAGAGAGAGAGAGAGAGAGAGACAGATGGTAATGAATATACATAAATGCATATATATTTCAGATTCATCCATCCATCCCTAGAATTTCACATGCATAAAGCTATATATCCATATACATATATCTCAGTACATATAAGTAACCCATAAAAATCCCGTCATGATGATAGTCATCATGCAAGGTATTGGCAACAGCATTTTCTTCTAAATTATGCAAAACTAAATACTATTCATATGTGGTATTGATGAGATAATCACAAGTGTTCAGATTCTATAGCAATTGTGTTAGTTATTCACACAAAGTATTGAGTGTTTTGCGCATATATCATAAAGGACTGAAATCATATGTTGAATATATGATTTGATGAATCTGGTTTGATGGCCTTTTGTGTAGTGGTTTAAAGCTGTTATCAAGTCTTTCTGTTTTGTTAGGCGATGTCTCTTCGCCAAGAAACTCCGGACTCCTTTTTTCCTCGTCTGGCTCGTTGTTGACAGCACAGTAGGTGAGACAGAAGGAATGCACTAGCAATGCAACGGAAAACAAACAATTGAATGCTAAAATTGAATGAAACACCCGTAAACAAAGCGTATATCAATCAAGTTTCGATTACCTCACACTCCCTCGTCCTGACAATATTATCTACCAGCAGCACAACAGCAGCTGTTACCTGGTAAAATTCTATACGAGGAAATATAGAAACACAAAAAATGTTTATCTCTGTTCTTATCCCGCAGTGTGGTGTCGGCGGCAGCTGGCAAGGGAGTGCGCCTGCGCGGCTCCCCTCGCGACCGGTTCGGCCAATCAGAGCGAAGCTCGGGGGATTGGTCGATACAGACGTGGCAACAGCTCGCTCCATCTGCGCGCGCTAATTCAAATTAGCCCGTGGGTGGCGCCAAAATAAGCCAAACCAGTTCTCTACCCTTTTTTTATTTTCTTCTAGCGGCTGGCTTCAGGTAGAAAAAGAATTACCTGACTCGCAATGGACATAAAGCATGAGAGGAATATGTGTAAGAACACCACTGTGTCGAAGTAAGGCGTCCTCAGCTTAGAGGAGGGAATTCGACCAACTTTTCACTCAACAAATACATGCCTAAAGTGAATACAGCTCATCCAATTACCGAGTCAACAGGAATGTGGTTTGACTGCATAACTGGTTAGGATAGAGCTGTCTGTCAGGCAGATGATAACACTCGACTTACTTCAGGATCCTTGTCGAAGGTTGAGCCCGCCTCCCAGGGAGTCGATGAAATAATCTTCTCACCACTTGACCGTCGGGATTAGATTTCATGGACGTGTGTGTCCGTCCCCGAATTCTTGAACAGTCCCAGAGGCCGGACGGGCGGTGGCTGGCCGTGTTCAGGTACTGGGGAAGAAGGTCAGGACAGCCTTCGAAGTCACTTTTGATCGGGAGCAACAAGGCTCTGGCGTGGACAAGAGCTCCCCAGCTCCTGAGGTCGAGGAATCTGCCTTGGCTTCCGTGGAGGTCTCGTCAGGGTCGGCAATAACGCCGCTGGGAACAAGTTGCTGAAACGCAGGACCAACTTTCATCCTCCCTTTTCCTTCCAGAGCCTTCGAGTCGTTGCCAGACTCCTCCAGATCTATTTGATTTACATTACTTACATCAGCATTGGAGCCGTATTGTAAGGATCTTTAACTTCATCACTCGTGAGGCATGAAGTGTCCAATCGTATCAAAATACAGCCTGAGGTAGTAAAGCGTCAGGTATGGATATAAAGGAAGAAGCAAAGACTGATGGTATCGTGCAGGTGGCAGGGTTCCTCCGGGTGGTGCCGGGGTTAGGAGCAGTTATCGCCTAATCTTCCAGCACTCTCACTGTTTCCAGGCTCTTAGAACCGGGCCTTAGTCAGGAATTTCCAAGCCCCTGCTTCGCCGATTCATGCCTGCCCTTCATCGCTGGAGCAAGAAAATTTCGACTTGGAATGAGTAGTAGGCTTTAGGCTGTACGATGATGCCCATCACCGCCACTTACAACCCATAGAAACGTGACACAGAAGCTTGGTCGCCACCTCACGATCCAGATGTAGTATGACTGCTCAGTTTCTTGCGTTTATTCCCCTTGTCTATCAATAGAGGAGGTATCTAGGGCAATGCATGATCTCATCCCACTGGGCTAATTCGATGATGGTCTTCGGTGGGCGCGGCCGACTTCCTGGAAGACACACACGACCTTATATTAACCTTGAGGGCCTGATTTCCATGTTGCCATATCATATGAAGAGACATTGCCATTAGATCTCCCAATACCATCTCGAAAAATCATAATTTCACTGGTTCGATTTTGAGTTCAGTAAATTCAACGATACTGATAAGGACTAATTCCATGCAGTAGTTTTATGGGACATTATATTGACTATTTTTTTTCTAAAAGGTATAATTTATCACGGTCAAGTGTCCAAAATGTCTTCTTGGTTCATACCTTGACGAGTGTTGTCTCTTGTCATTAGCCATCACTTGTAAGAACAGGTGACCAGTGGGTTCTTTCCGAGTTCGGAAACTTTCCCTCACTAAACCTAGCACATGAAGACCAAAGCCGTGAATCTAGTTTTGACCGAGTGGCCTCACTCTGTAGGCACACTTGTCCTGGGACTTGACGGGTCACTTCATATACTCGACAACTTTTCATCTGATGCCGAATTTCGGACGTATAAGCCATGGTCAGCGATGCTGGTAGGATTTCCAATGTTGAATCTCGGAGGTTTCCATCCGTGAGAGTGCGAACTGAAGATGGGGTCAGAGGGAGGTTATGGAGAAGTTACAATGGAGAGAGGGGAGGAAACGAAGTTGGTGAAGGGGAAAATGATAGTAAGAATGAGGAAGGAATTAAAGGTGAAAAAGAGAATGAAGGAGATTAAGGGTGTTAGAACCACAGGAGGGAAGTAATGAATGTCAGGGAGAGGAGTAGTGAGGAAAAAAGTGCATGAACGAGGAGGAAAGGTGCCACAGTGAGGAAGGTAGGGAGGGAGGGAGGGAGATAAGGTGAGGTGGGAGGGAGGAGGTTGAATGTGAGTAGGTCGAGGAAAAGAGGGATTGGCCGACGCATATGGAGCTCCCTGTGTCATCCCTCTGATGTAAATTTAGATCCACCTCGACTTCAAGCTTCCAAATATGTTGTCTGCCTTTGGGAAACTTACGTCATACCGACATTCGAGAAAAGACGTATTTTTGAAAGGAAAAATTGAGGTGACTAAACAAACCTTTTTTCTCAGAGCGCCCGAGTTTATCGGGCTATAAAATAATTAAAAGCACTTTGGCACAAAGTCTTCCAGCAGTTCGCTGTCTCCACAAGTGGGGGAAAAAAAAAAAAAAAAAACCAGTTCCACAATATCTCGCGACTTCCGCCGTCATAAAAAAAGATAAAACTTCCACAAGCCACAGTCTCTAAACCCACAAATATACCCGAAATTCACTCGGCGACAGGAGTTAAACCCACTTTTCTTCCGCTCTTTAATCCTGCGGCTGCGTCTCCGGCAGTAGTAGTGGCTATCGGAGGGCCGCCTTGCCCGCACCACCTCCCGACTAACACTAAGGGCTCCGGCCTGGGTCCTCTCCCGCAGTGTTTGTATTGGTTTGGCCGCGATGAGGGTCGAAAATGAGTGCTTAAATGATTTTTAGTAGCCTTCCACAACGAGGCATTAATGTTCCTCTCCATTACGGGACCAGCATACTCACCCACCCACCCACCCACACACACACACACACACACACACACACACACACACACAATAAACCTTTCGACACATGAGAGAAAAGTGGACTAAGACATATAAATATTTTCATCCGCTTTGGTCATGCATCAACCAACAACGTCCTCATAACATCTCATGACAAAACTCAATATCATATCCTATACAACACATCAATGAAAAACGTATAAATCACGAAGGGGAAGCCACAGAAGTGAGCCAACCAAACACACACACACACTTCGAGGCCACGAAAGTACCATCCCTCCTCCCAAGAGGCATCAGAATTCTCATTAAGAGGTAGAAAGCAACCCACACCCACACCTCCTCCTCCTCTCACTCGACCCTGTGGCTAACAAGAACAACCACAACGACTCTTTTTCCTTCCATCTTCCTCCTCCTCCTCCTTCTTCCCTCCCTCCCTCTCTGCTTCCAGACCCTGCTCATGGCGCTCTGGACAAAGTATAGAGCATAATATGAATATATACTTTGGTATAAAGGGGGTAATATATGAATACAGATAAGGCCGGCACGTCTTTATAGTTTCCTCGTGACTTGAATATAGAATTATGTGGCTATATCTATACTGATTGAGGGTATCCGAGCACTGATACTATGTGAGAAAACAGTACATGAATATATATATATATATATATATATATATATATATATATATATATATATATATATATATATATATATATATATATATATATATATATATATATATATATATAAAATCTTTGAACTCACACACACACACACACACACACACACACACACACACACACACACACACACACACACACACACACACTTAAGCATATCTTGACATAAACACGTAAGGTTCATAAACACATAAGGTTCATAGTTATAAACGGACGACCTGCTGTGAATGCATGAGTCAGCTGCATCCTTGAAGCTGCTATAAGAGCAAGAGAGCAGCAGGGAACAGCATCACTAAACAGCAGTGGCGGAGGGCAGCTGCGAAGAACAGCATTGCCTGACAGCAAAATCAAACACCTTAACAGCCATATGATAGTACAGACAGAACAGCAGCTTCAGCAGGAATGGAACAGCAACAAGTGTAATGGTATTAGTTGCTTGGTACTGCAGTAACAGCGGAGAGCCACAGCAGCAATAGCAACAGCACCAACGGTAGAAAAACAGGATAGGAAAACTATAATGATAGCGGCAGCAGCAGCAGCAGCAACAGCAGGTGTTAACAGCAGGTGTTAACAGCAGGAGGAGCGTTGCCTCATCACGAGGAACAGTTGCTGTGCCGAGGGTGTCAGCAGGTGTGTGTGTGTGTGTGTGTGTGTTGTGTGTGTGTGTGTGTGTGTGTATAACCACAACTACCACCTCCACCATCATCACTACTTCCTCTATCATCACTACTGCAACCTCCAACTCCCATCACTACCATCACCACCGCCAGCATCACAACCACAACTCTTCCATTACAATCACAACCACCAGCATCACTAGAAACGCAAAATGTTACCACAACTACCACGACCACTATCCACCACCACCACCACGACCATCACCATCACAATTATTCTCACAATACCCAGACGACTCCTGAGGGACATTGAATATATTCAACACTTATCATTAATGACATACAACATTAATGAATGATATTCCTAACCGAGCCTGTACAGTGATGATGTGTGATGTAATACAGGATATTTCCCGAGAGACAGTCTACAAATAAAGGTCTTCTTCTAGATGACAGGGTTTTCTGGGAGAAGGGAGCCTTCCAGGTGAGGAGCTGTAGAGGTCAGGAGCTTAATAAGGTGTCTCCTTCGTGACGGTCTTCTTGGTTAAGGCGTTTTCTGCAAGTGATGGGCCTTCTAGGTAATGGGGTGGCTTTCTAAATCGAGCGTTCCTGAAGTGATGGGGCTTTCTAGGTGATGGGGTGGCTTTCTAAATCGAGCGTTCCTGAAGTGATGGGGCTTTCTAGGTGATGGGCTGGCTTTGTATGCGAGGAGGTCTTGAAGTAGGGGTAGTTTCTATGTAATGGGCTGGCTCTCAAGTTAACGCGTTCGTCAAGTGTTGGGGCTTTCTAAGTGTTGGACTGGGTTTGTAGGTGAGTAAATTCTTCAGGGGTGGTGGGGTGGGAGCTTTCTAGGTAATAAATGACTTTCTAGATAAGACACTCTTCAAGTAGGAATATTTCTAGGAAAGACTCTAGCCAATAGGCTGTATAGGAAAGGGAAACCTTCTAGGAGTGTGTGCATCACGCTGTGGGGACAATTTGTCAGACAAAAAGAAGTCTTTCGCTCGGTAGGGGAGTTCTAGAGGAGGAATTTTCTGGCTGAGTCGTTTTCTAATGCCCACTCATTAGGGAGGGAGCGTCTGTCTGTCTGTCGTGTATATGAGAGAGCGTCTCTGACTATGTCTGTGTAGCGCAGTGAGCATTGTCTCATTGTCTCTGTTTGTCTGTATGCTTCAAATGTCTGATTTCCTCATCACTGGATATGAGCAGAGAACATTACACCCGAGTTATTCATGAAGCCATACGAACAACCAACTGACTCATTCATTAACAGAAATATGTTGAAATTTCAGCCCTGCAAATGATTGCCCCCTTTTTTTTTTTTGGCACCATGAGTGATTATGAATGCATAACTACTAATGAAAAGCAGAATCACATTTTTCATTTGACCATTCAAGAGTTGAAGTATATTCCTATTTTTTTTCCTTCTTTTTTTTGGCACTGGCTTGATATCAAAGCTAAAAACAAACTGTGTTTTCAGAAGTGGAGGATTTTCTTTTCTGCTTTTATCAAAGCTTTCATCTATATTGTCGCATTTATAATCACCATGGCTTACAAATACATATATCATGTTTTCTCTTTCATATCCAGCTGTTGAAGCAATATGTTTCTTCACTTATTTCTAGATACATACTGGTTATAATAAAAATGTATATGTAAGATATAAAAAATTCTAGGGGTCAAATTTTCTTGCATATAACTTCATTCATTTCAGGGTAATTAAGTATGTATATCTGTGAACTTGTGTCTGTTTGTGCATACATGTGACCTACTAAACTTCAAATGCGTTTTTTTTATTAGGGTTCCTTAAAGTATATAGATGTTTCAGGAAACTTCTAATAAAGAAAAGAGATATTCGTCATTTCCTCGTGCGTCTGGCGACGCGAGTTCAGGGTGGTCAGCTGCCAGTCAGCTGGTAGAAAATATCGTACAGCACATCTTTCCCTTTCAAGAGGAACAGAGTCCACTTGTTCATATATCATATCAAAGATTGTAATCTCAATGATATCTCAAGTCTTCGTATCTTATGATCATAATGATTCGCTAATCACTTTCATGATTTGCCATAATCATCAGTTGCGACGTGAATAATTGGATAATGATTATCGATAATCCAGGCCTCATCCAGCCAGGCACCTGGACAGTTGTGGCTTCCTGTAATGGGTTTATGATACTGTCTTGAGATGGAGGTGGTGATGAGGTCCACTTATGGTAATATATATATATATATATATATATATATATATATATATATATATATATATATATATATATAGTCATACAGACTGAAATTCAGGGAGAGAGAGAGAGAAGAAAAAACAGACCGACATACAGACAGACAGACAGACAGAGAACTTGAAAGACAGACAGACAGGAAGACAGGAAGACAAAAGAAAAACGCTAAAGGAAACGAATCACAAGGAAACAGCCTCCATTTATACCCCCATCATTCATCTCCCTCACACAACCCTGTCACCAGGGTACGACTTAAGACCCTTCCCTCCCCTCCTTTTACCTGAGTACGACAACAAAGAGTGAGGCATTTAAAAGCTCCTTCCATTACAGCTTCTCTTTCTCTTCTACAGCAAGGGGGGCGCACACGCTGTGCTCAACCATCCTCCTGCAACGCGTTACATCAAGCCACACGCGACTCTCGTAGTAAGGACAATTAGAAGCCTTCCTCCCTCCACCCATCTCAGACATGAGGAAGATTAAATACATAAAAAGGTGCTTGTCTGAGTTTATATATGCGTGTGTGTGTGTGTCTGTGTACCTGTGTCTGTGCAGAGAGAGAGAGAGAGAGAGAGAGAGAGAGAGAGAGAGAGAGAGAGAGAGAGAGAGAGAGAGAGACACCTCGGAAGTCACATGTCTCGGCTCCTGAGCATCACCTCCGTGCTAGGTGGCCTCACTTGCAGGCCATCGGTGGGATTCGCCAAGATTAATTTGCTCTGCATCTCACTCCATGGCCGGCGGTGGAATGTCCAGTTGTGTTTACGTGTGTGTAAAGTCATTAATATCAGTCGAGTGCTGGGGTGGGCGCTCCCAGGCACGCCGACAGGGAAGCGGGAGAGGGGTTAAGCGGGCTCACGGTACTCCAAACAACACACACACACACACACCTAGTAAGGCAGGGGTTTATGTATATACAGTATTAATAATACATATTTAGCTAACCACACGCACGTACGTAGATTAATCAACCTGCGTTCTGCTTGCATATTCATTTACATTCTACACTCATATACTCGGCAAGCCACTTCATCACATGTGTGGTCCTTGGCCACACTATGTTTTATATATATATATATATATATACATATATATATATATATATATATATATATATATATATATATATATATATATATATATATATATATATATATATATATATATATATATATATATATATATAATATATTTATATATTAGATTATAGTTTGTTTCATCCTTAAAGGCAGAGATCTTAGCTATTTCATCAGTCCTGTTATGAGCTGTGAGTAATATGATGGCATCCAGAGAACATAGAGTCTAACTCCATCGTGGATAATCTTGTGAAATATATCGAAATTTCAAGACAAACATAACATCATCACATACATGGAGATTATCCCTCTTACAGGCTAACAACCTTCAAGAAAGTGATACAAGCCAATGCTTCAGTTTTAAGGGGGGATGCACGTATGGATCCTGATCCCTTTATACGAACGATAAGTGTTAGTTACAATTCCAGAACTAGTGGCATCATTAGTGGCTAGTTGTAGTGACCTATCTGAATATATAATTTGTGATAGATTATGTCCAATGGTGATTATAACAATGTGGCTAAGAGCGTCTTCTCTGACTCTCAGCCTCAGCTCAGACTGTAACTTGAGCAAAAGGCTATTTCTTTTTTTTGTGGGGGAGGGAAAGGAAAGGAGGGAACGGTGATGTCAAAGGATTTAATTTCCCATGGGGGTAAGGCAGTGCAGCTACTGTCTCATATGGTGAGGATCATGAATTCTGAGCCCAGCAGCAGTAGGAGTGGTCCATCTAGATGAATGCCCTCCTTCAAAAAAGGAAGTCTGGAAGGCATGTGTTCATGAATCCGAATGTGTTTGTCCGAACGATCGAACACAAATAAGGCTCACTTCAGTTATTGTCTCTTAAACTACGAAGTCTAATTTCTTTCCTCAAATTTACAATCATTGCTGTTCTGCCTGCCAACCCTTCTATGAGGCACTAGAGCAGGCATGGATCAGGCTTAGTCATCAGAGAACGAATACATGCAAAGTATATCATTTTCAACACTTCTGGCGCTTGCCTCATAACATTGACTTAAACAATCGACAACTCTGATTGCTCTTAGGTCTTGTTGCAAAGGCACCTGGTGCTTCTTAAGCCGAGATACTGATGCCTTCAGTGTGAAATCCCCCACGTAAATATTCCTGTTGTTTCATCGGCATAGATAAGTATGTGGTGTTTGGTGTTATCAGGCTTGGAGTCAAGGAGGACATTAATCAGCACATTAATCAAGTTGCAACTTATTGCATCATCCAACATAGTACCAAGTTCAAACTCTTTGATTTCACTTCATTATCACAGAACAGATGAGTTTCTCTTGGGAGGTTTGCCAGAGGTTCATCACATAGGCAAACCTTTTACATCCATTTAAGCGAGTTCACACAAGATTACGTATCGGTCAGTAATATAAAAAATAACTTTATAGTATCCCTACCGACTTTCTTGAAAAATAGGCACGACATATGCTATTTCTTAAAAATTTTGGCACCACTCACATTGTTATCATATCTTCTGTCGGTATAACTACAGTTGCTGTCACTACTACAACTACTACAGCTACTACTGCTACTATTACTACTACCTCTTCTACTACTACTACTACTACTACTACTACTACTACTACTACTACTACTACAGCTAATCCTGCTACCCTTACTATAAAAACAACCTCTACCATCATGATGGTTACTTTCCATCCTCACCCATTTAGTCTTTCCCAAATTTCAAAGTTCGTCCCCCTACATCAGCTCAACATTGTAAGGAACGCTTGCTATCCTTAACGAAGGCCACACAGCGCCTGCCAAACATCCCCCATGTACACATATTTCCTCACTACAGTTAAGACCACTTAACCCCTTCTAACATAAGCTCGTTATTGGAGGTAATGAAGGAGCAGTTTGTTCTTCTACGGATACTTCAATGGCTACCTACAATGCGTCTTTCAGAGGCGAGGGTTTGCGTAAATATACAGTGCAATTTACCGACTTACTCTCTAATGGAGTTGCGAGATATTGCATTTCGCATTGCTATCATCGCCGTAGGAAGGAGGGGAAAAAAAGGGGGAGAGCCCGTTATCCTTTTTCTTTTTTTTTCCCCCTATTCTTCGTGAATTATAAACTAAAGTCGTTTGGTTTGAGAGCTACCTGATGTTGAGCCCTTCGTAAATCTTAGGATATTTGAGATCGATAATCTAGAAGGCATTTGCTGATCATGTACTATATGGAATAGAAATATGATAGACCACGATGGGGGTATTTGGAAAACAAAAGCGTCTTCGGAGACCCAGTGGTCTGTTACTGTTAGAATTCCTTTTCTATATCCAAAACCGAAAATGCTGTAACGACGCTGAAGACTAAAGATAATCCTTTTGATAGATTTCTTCACACAAATCTTAAACAAATGATAGATTGAAGATAACAAATATGATGGTAGGATCCTGATGTTTCTCTCTAGATCCCTATCATACCTGCAGCCTGATAGTAGGTATCAGGATCTGCCTTCTAGTTCTGAATAAGGCATCAGACAGCATATACCCTAATGGTTTCCTTCGTGCCAACCAAAGCGGGATGGCTTACATCCAAAACGTAGATTTTGAAATGTATGAAATTATCTCTCCTTTTCAAGATTCTTTGAATCGAACTAGAGGCTTTAAGCTCGCCACATCATTAAAAGATCCAGTGATCTATGCCTATATTCCTTGTTCCCTTGTTATACTTAGCTTGTAAAGTACGACGATATGACCCTTAAACACAACATCACGATCTGTAAGTAACAGGGTAAGACCCTTGAACGCAAGTGTACGATCTTTGAGTCATACGGGGAGACTATTGAGGACAGATGTATGAGTCAATTTACGATGGTGTGACCTGGTCTATGTTCCCTCCTCAAATGCCAAGCCATCATATCTCAGGGTCGTACTATTTTTGCTCGAGAATTGGACTGTCGTGCAAAGGTGTCGTATCGTCCATGCAATCATCATGCATAAGGGTCGTATCGTTATGAGTAAGAGATTAAACATTGAAACAGTAATGACTGACTGCCTCTCTTTTTGTCACGACAGCTAACGAGAACCACACACACAAAAAAACAACAACAGCAGAACCTTCCCTCACACATACCATACTCTACCACACACACATGACTCTAGCCACAGCTCGTCTTCCTCTTCCTTGCCCTTTCCTCCCACCAGAGTGCCAGAGGAAGCCATCATTTCCCCTCCCACACAGATACACACATACACACACACACACACACACACACACACACACACACACACACACACACACACACACAAACCTCCCTCCCTCCTACACCAGTGCCAAGGGAGGCACCGGGTGACCCTTAGCTGCCCTGAAGATCATTAATTATAAGTAACTTCATTAGCTAGACAGCACGGAAGACGACACCTCCACCACCAGGTAAATTGGGACTCCGGTATTTGTCTGGTATTTCGACGCTAGACTCATGTAAACACAAGTAGTGGAAGGGAGACGATGGCAGAATGGAAGGGAAGGTCTCTGAGCGTCAGCACACGGCTGATCACAGACCATGAGTTCAGGGCCAGGCTGATTACACACCTTTAGGAGTCCATAGAAGTCAGATAACAGAAGGCCTGATGGTCTATGACAGTAGGGTGCATTAGGTTGTCTGCTGGATGACAACACACGAAAGTACATGGGAAATGCAGATACTAGTTGACCTGATGGCCTGTTACGAGGAAAATGCTCAAGTCTAAGGACTGGTATTACATAGAAAAGTCAGAAAGCAGTAGTAGTTGTAGTAGTAGTAGTGACAGCAACTGAAGTTGTACCGATGGAAAGCAAAGTAATAGATATGATGGTCTATGATGAGATTACCTACCAGAAGACATCAACTAAAACTTCAATTCCTTGAGGCAATCGAAGCAGACCATCATCTGGAAGATGCTCAGATTATTTAGACAAGTAAGATACCTTACCCCTAGTTGAAGCTCATCGAAGGAAACATCAAATGAACACACGTCTTTAATGAGACTATGCATCTCCAAGGATTTAACCCACAAGGATCTAACAGGCTCTTGTATGCAGGAAGAACCAGATGACAGAGAGTCTGATGGAAGAAAGTTAATAGCATCCTAAATTACAAATCTATGTTGACATAGGTAGAATCCCCCACGATAGTATTCTGGAATAGAGTAGGGTCGTGTAGGGCTGAAATAAAAGGTGATTCTTAGGGCATAATACTGATTACAAGCCTGCTGTATTTTCTTGGGCGAGAACCAGTGGTGCTCTGGCGTCTTTTGGCGGTCTTGGCGGGAGCGCTGGCGAGAAAGGCTGACTCATCGCGCCACAAAGGATGATACCCGGAGAGAACTTTGAAGGCGACCCTCCTCATTCCCAGATGATATGGTAGAATTTCTCCAGATATCGATCGGCAGGAAATCTTGTCTTTTTCTCCATTAAAAAGGATAAGAAATGCATATAGATGACTCATATGTAACTGATAACAATAAATAAGACTTTAGGTATATTCTCCTTAAATTTCTTCGACGGGAAACGAGAAGTATAACACGGAAGAGTCTTGCTAATTAATTCGGTCTCCCCTCACCTGGTTTACACGTCGATAGAAAAGAAATTGGCTCGAAAGGAATCGCGTTGAGGATTGTATCTGTGGTGTTGTTGGCATAATCAGGCAGTCGAGCTTTGTGTCTGGCCAGCTATTATACGGAGGGGCAGCTCTAGATTGAAACTGCTCTTGTCTAACATAACCTCTCACACTGGCTGTTGGCTGGGGAGGGGGAGGAAGGCTTCCTGCTGCTGCTGCTGCTGCTGCTGTGGACGATAATGTTGCTTCTGTTTTTGCTGATGATGATGTGGTTGCTACTGTTGCTTTTGTTCCTTCTACTGTTGCTACTATTGTTGATGTTCCTGCTGTTGCTACTCCCTCTACCACGACTGTCGACGATATTGCTACGTTTCTTCCTGTTGTCGCTGCTGCTGGTGCTACTGGTGGTGTTTCTACGTGGTGATATCGGGTGGTGATGGTTGCTTTGGTGCTACGTCTACAGGTACTTTTGTAGTCAGCTCGAAGTGCTTGTATCTGGTGGTAGTAGATATGGGTGAGATAGAAATGGGGCAGGATGATAATAAACCACACCCATTTCATGTGGCGACGTATTGTTCTGGAACGGCTTATCAGATGGTGTAGGGATGATGAGGGCTTCTCATCGGTGATTTAACATATCTTTACTGTCAATGGTAGTTAAGAAAGATATGATGTAGATTGAAAATGGATATCGTGTTGGAGTTATCTGTGAGGTTCCTTCTGCTATTGTTGCTATTGCTGTATCTCTATTTTTTGTTGGTCATACACTCCTGTTGCTGTAGCTTTCTGCTACTGTTGCTAACTGTTGCTTCAATTCACAGGTTCTACTTCTAGTGATGTATGCAGACTATACGTCTTCTGTCTGCTGCTACTGTTTATTTTTCTCTCTGTTATTAATGTTGCTATTACGGCTTTCCTGTTACTGATGATACCCGTTCTTATGCTCGAGGCTCCAGTCAAAGACTAAGAAAGTCCTTATGAAATCTAAGACTTAACTTAGACAAGAAGAGGGTTAAAGAACGGGAGGAAGAGGATGAATACTATTGGAATTTTTGGATGAAGGCAAAAATCTGACTTTCAAAAACGGATAGGTCGTAGTTGTGAGGAGAAACATGATGGACGGGAAAGAAATATAGACAGTACAACGTTCTTTCCTTGAGCTGCCAGAGTTAGACCACACAATAATCATGACACAGTAGCCTTGTCGAGTGCTAAGCGGTCTATCTAATGACGTGGGAACACAAGCAACCAGCTCTCGGTAGCAGAAACTCAAGCAATGATAGTGTACCAACACAGCGGCTGAGGACAGGAGGGTCGAGTTTCGAGGCCGGACTGGGAGAGTTGTTAAGTAGGGTGGCTTTGGACTCTACTCTGTCTAGTAAGTATGTAAAACTAGAGCCTCCTCACATGCCAAAGCAGTACTCCATACAAAGGGGGGATGAATCCTTTATATAACCAGAGCAACTGTTCATAAGAAAAGAATGTACGCTATATGAAAGAAGGACTCCCAGTTTCTTCGCGGCAGTGTGGGGTTTTCAACATAGGTCTGATATCATGGTAACACCAAGTATGTCTATTGTCGTGAGTGGTGGGATTGCAGATCCAACAGAGAGATAGGAAATTTATGAGGGATTTTAAATAGAAAGGTGAGTGGCTATTTCGTTTTAGAGACATTAGATTTTACCAGGTTGCTTCTGCCTTACTAATCTACTGAAAAATTGAGCTTATGGAGGAAGTTGTGACGAGACGAGATGCAGATCGAACTAAAGCGAAGAGAAAATGAGTAAAGGAACGGGAATGTATTGATCCATGAGCACGTGGATGCGTTTGGTTACTTGTTAAAGGAATCGATGACATCAAGAAGGAAGAGTGTAGGAGACAGGACGAAACCCTGAGGGACATTTTACATTTATATATATACACATATATATATATGTATATATATATATATATATATATATATATATATATATATATATATATATATATATATATATATATATATATATATATATATATATATATATATATATATATATATATATATAGATATGTGTGTGCGTGTGTTCATCATATCATATATCTATATATATATATATATATATATATATATATATATATATATATATATATATATATATATATATATATATGCTATGATGAACACACATGTATATGTATCAAAGGGAGGATACGAGTCACTTGAATTTGTGAATGGATTACGTTCCTCACTGGTGAGTGAGAAAGCAAGATCTTCATCACCCTAATGTTTATGATCATTATTCACCACCAAACATGGCAGCAAGAATGAACCCTCTACTGTCACTCGTTGACTCCCTGGTGAAGATGCTCTCTCCTCTCTCATGCTATTTAGCAGCCGGAAGGCGTCAAACAAGCCGTTGACACTTGAGGACCCTAAGACTCTTACTCCGAGGGCATCTTTTGGCTCGTACGGAGTAGCGATGGACGATAAACCCATCGTCAAAGTACTAAATGAAGGCAGTAACCCCCTCCCCCCCAACCCCTTCCCCACCTACTCTATTGCTTGCGTACACCACTTGTCCAAACAAAACAAGAACCCGGGCTCCTCACTTCGACTCGACGCCCTGCCCACGCGGCGTTTCCCCGGCGCTGATTGGCCGCCCCGGGGCACACCGGTTTCTGAGTGGATGCACCTCCTTAAACTCGCGTCCCCATTGGCTACTCCTCGTGAGGGGGCACCTTCAGGAAGTCTTTGGCAACGCGAAGACGAGAGATGGAGTGATAAGGGAGGAATTGGTTCTACTGTTGCATTTATGAAGAGAATGGATTATACACTTTTAATTCGTGTTGATATCAGTTAACATCTACCGTCGTTCATACCATAGATGAAATTACATGACGTTATGTAATCGTACAAGAAAGATGGGTACACAGATTCATTACCGTATGGTCGAGTTGCTGAGAGTAATAAGGACTAAATAAAGAATATGATTAATGATATTAATCACTTAGGATCTTGGTTAGTGATTTACCCTTGGTTCATAACTCTATTGGGCAATCGTTTGAAATGAACCATTATTACAATAACAATTCAAATTTGACTTATTGGACTTCAATTTTTTTTACCTCATCAATAAGTGAATTATATATGTGTGTGTGATACGTGTCATTATCAGTCTATAACAAGAGAGTAACGAGAGGCAAGATACTGAAACATTGTTGACTGATTCTTAAAGATATGTAGCAATAAAGAACAAAATGTCTTTTCCATATATAAGCACACACACACACACACACACACACATTCATGCACGTAAACAACCAAGAAAATAAAATCTCAAAAACACAGGCAAAAAAAATTATGATACTGATTATTGTGCAGGATCAAAATCTTTCTTTTGTGGAACGGAGGAAATCCAACGTGCAGTGAGAGAATGAAAGATTTAACTATACAACATTGAATAAACGAAATAACGATAATATAATAATAATAATAATAATAATAATAATAATAATAATAATAATAATGATAATAATAATAATAATAATGATAATAATAATATTGTCGATAATAGGAATAATAATGACAATAATAATCAATTCCTATTTTCATTAAATCATGAAAATAAAGATCACCTTTAGTATTACATAGCAACATCATCATCAAAGACAACCACAAAACTATAATACCTCGTTACGTAGGACAAATACGAAAAGAACAACGTCAAAACAAGAAAAAACAACAATAACATAACTCTTAGAATCAGAGAGGATTTTATAACAAAAATACATATAATTCAAAAAAAAAATAAAGACAGTTTAAAATCCCAGGGATTACAGATTATTAATCCTGTCCTTTTCCCTTCCTAACTAACCACCAACCCATCCCTACCCTCCCCAGCTAATCCAATCGGCTCTGCCGTCGAGAGATTAGACCACCGATTGGACAGAGTCCCTTCATGATTGACAGGTGACTGACGTGGATGCTTGGGGCTCCACCCTCCTAGCGAGGAGTGGCAAATCCAACACCAGTTGCTGGTGTAGGAGCACTGATTGGATGGAATGTGTTCAGTTAGATTTATGTGATTGGGTGATAAAGCGTGATGATGATGACGATATATATATATATATATATATATATATATATATATATATATATATATATATATATATATATATATATATATATATATATATATATATATATATATATATATATATATATATATATACACACACACGCACGTATATATCATCTTTAATATTTATGGAAAGAGATTTGGTACGATGTCGACTTTGAAGTCCCTCTTACGAATCAGAATCCTACACCTTATATCCTGCTAAATGATCAATGTATTCAAGTCTTCTCTCACACTGTGTCCCATTCTCATTTCATTTGCTCAGTTGGACTTACACCAATTCGTTCCCGTGTACATTTTTGTCCTTTCTACTGTGACCGACACAACACGGACAGACGATGATATGCCTCCATGAAGGCACATCTCTGGTGAAAGAAAAAAAAAAGATGAAGAGAAAGAAAATGGAAGTTAGTCACAGCTTCGCAAATGTATCCTAGACCTGCTTCTTGAAAGGAGTTAGCCTCGAATCTGCAGGACCCCCTACAAAAGGGGTACATAGAGAGAGAGAGAGAGAGAGAGAGAGAGAGAGAGAGAGAGAGAGAGAGAGAGAGAGAGAGAGAGAGAGAGAGAGAGAGAGAGAGAGAGAGAGAGAGAGAGAGAGAGAGAGATGGTAAATGACGTAGCTAGTTCTAGTATTATGAATGAATAGCCTTTTTTTGGGGGACGAAGAAAATACATTCGAACGAGATTGCTACATTATCCCTTTGGCGTTTGTTGACCAGATACGTAAACAGAATAATCAGAGGCTGATATCGCACACACACACACACACACACACACACACACACACACACACACACATGAAACTTAGTCCTTATAACAAGCGAAATTCAAGTGAGCAGTCGCTGAAAGATGTTAGATCGTATTATGTGGGATGTCTTCAATAAGGTTGTGCTATTCAGTACCTTATGACACCTGATCTGAACCACTGTTGTCGCTGAGGTTCCTCAGCATCTGTATTTCCTCACTCGGCCATCTAAATGTTTGTCTTAAAAGGAGAAAAAAAAATACGTCGTCAGTGTTGGTGTTCGTGAAGTCTTCTGATTAATGATGGCGCTCCATGTTTATTTTTTGGCTTTTATTTTTTTTTCGTGAGAGGATGTTTTTTTCCCCCCTCAGCGAGATAGTCCAGCAGTTGAGCTATGTCAACCCCAGCTTGATAATAGCAAGAATGAGGTGTATCAAAAATTGAACTCTATACAGTGAATCTATAGCAATAAACAGTCATACATCCATACAAACATTAAAAGCAAGAGTAAGGTTAGAATTTTTCCCCCTCTCATTTTTCAACAGCTCCTTGACAGTGAAGGTTTACGTCTTTCCAAGTCTTTCAGTACTTGGTCCTGTGTGTCTGTCTGTCTGTCTGTTTGTAGATCTATTTAGCAGCTTACCTATGTGTCTTTTATAGTCGCATCTATACCTGGCTAAATTTTCATTTACATATATATATATATATATATATATATATATATATATATATATATATATATATATATATATATATATATATATATATATGTGTGTGTGTGTGTGTGTGTGTGTCCCACTACTCATGCGCCCTTCCACGCTGCCTCTTCCAATGACATCAAATCACTTCCTCCCTCACTCTATCTTCATAGTTTACGGTCACTATGCAATGAACAGTTAGCCTATCTATTGTCCACTGTCTTAAAGGAAAGAAACGGGAGATCCGCTCCCGTCTTATCAGAAAAAAATAATAAACGGAGAACATTCAACCGTCTTAACGGAAATAACGGACATTATCCGACCTTCTCAACGGAAATAACGGTCAATACGCAATTACCATAACGGACATTAAGCAACCTCCTTGACGGAAATAACGAACAATATGCAGCCGAATTACGGAAAAAAAATACCCGGATAATTCACCTCCATCTCATTGGAAATAACGGACCCTTTTTCAGCCAAATGAATGAAGGAAAACGAGCAATTCGCCATTAACTTGCTGTGGGGGTGGAAGGGGGGGGGGGGGGGGGCTGGACAAATAGCCACAACCCAAATGAATACAAAATAGAACGTACGCCAACGTTTTTGCGTATAGATGATGGGGGAATGTGTCACACCTCACCGGTCGAGTGACTCTCCATCATAGAGAGAGAGAGAGAGAGAGAGAGAGAGAGAGAGAGAGAGAGAGAGAGAGAGAGAGAGAGAGAGAGAGAGAGAGAGAGAGAGAGAGAGAGAGAGAGAGAGAGAGAGAGAGAGAGATTTGAGAAATATTGAGAGTGAGTTAACTTACCCATTGTGTGGTGATGGTTGTGAAAAAAAAAAAAGAAACATCAAAGTTATTTGCTGAGAGAGAAATGATCTTTTCTTGCTTCTGATTTCAATCTATTTAATGATGATTATTTCATTAGGTTATCAGATTGATAATT
Source organism: Panulirus ornatus (assembly GCF_036320965.1). NCBI lineage: Eukaryota > Metazoa > Arthropoda > Malacostraca > Decapoda > Palinuridae > Panulirus > Panulirus ornatus. The sequence continues at coordinate 16,991,911 of NC_092245.1, forward strand.
ACATTAAGCTATACAGTCATATGTTAAAGTAATTACGTTAAGCTATACAGTCATATGTTAAAGTAATTACGTTAAGCTATACAGTCATATGTTAAAGTAATTACGTTAAGCTATACAGTCATATGTTAAAGTAATTACGTTAAGCTATACAGTCATATGTTAAAGTAATTACGTTAAGCTATACAGTCATATGTTAAAGTAATTACGTTAAGCTATACAGTCATATGTTAAAGTAATTACGTTAAGTTATACAGTCATATGCTAAAGTAATTAATGATCGATCTTATTTTTGTTGCAAGAGGAGGAGATTATATTTTGCATTCTTACCCACCCTGTGGGCGGTGGTGAATACTCCCTCCCCATGGTGCACCTCACTCCCTCTCCTTACCCCTTCCTTACACTCCCTCCTCTCTCCCTCCCTCCTCTCTCTCTCTCTCTCTCCCTCATTCCCGCCCCTCACCCCCTGCTATGTCCATCTTCTCTCTTACCCTTTTCCCCTGAGTGCTGGACCTTCCCTCCTCCACCACATCATATTCTCTCTCTCTCTCTCTCTCTCTCTCTCTCTCTCTCTCTCTCTCTCTCTCTCTCTCTCTCTCTCTCTCTCTCTCTCTCTCTCTCTGGCCCCATTTCTCTTTTCTCCCTTATTTCCTTTCTTCTTATCATCTCTCCTTGAGTTCCTCATTACCTTGCTTATTTTTTCACTATCTTTACTTTCTTCTTTTACGAAGAATCCCATTTTGCCCTCTAGGTACTCTTCCACTCCTATTATCTTTTGTTAGTGTTTTAAGTCCATCAATCCCACTTCCCCTATTCTACCACACACGTACCATTACCCACTGGCTCCATCTATATTCTCCATCTACCCACACCTCCTTCCCGTTAAACTTCCCTCCTTCCTAAACCGTGTCCCTTAGATAAGCATATCACCATTTCACACAGCTCGGGAAACCAAGTCCGTAATTAGATTTAACTTCGCTTACGAAACAGAGCTAAAACCATAAACCCACCCTGTGGCATTCCCAACTTTATGGCATGGAAGTATAAGTGTCAAAGTCCTCGACGAGGGATTTAGGCCGGCCCAGAGGTCCTTCTAGCCCCGAAGTGAGGGAGCTAAACAAGGAGAGGTGATTAATGAATGGCCGACATGCAACCTCCTCCCTCCATTTCCCTCCCTCCCCTTCTCTCCCTCCCTCCCTCCCTCTTGCTTTCTCCCCTCTTTTTTTCCCTCCCCTTCCCTCTAGCTTGCTTGTTTCCCCCTCTCTTCCCTCCGTTCAATTTACTCTCTCTCTCTCTCTCTCTCTCTCTCTCTCTCTCTCTCTCTCTCTCTCTCTCTCTCTCTCTCTCTCTCTCTCTCTCTCTCTCTCTCTCTCTCTGCCCTAGTTTTTACTTTCTTGCTCGTATAACCACCTGCTTCCGTTCCTTTTACACCTCTTCCACTTGCCAACCCCCAGGTTGCTTCCCCTCCCTCTTCCTTTCCATCTTCTTACTTGCTTCCCTTTTGCTTTGCAGCCTCTTAATCTCTCTCTCTCTCTCTCTCTCTCTCTCTCTCTCTCTCTCTCTCTCTCTCTCTCTCTCTCTCTCTCTCTCTCTCTCTCTCTCTCTCTCTCTCTCTCTCTCTCGTGTTTTCCCTCTCTTGATACCTTCCCTCCCTCCGTCCTGGTTCCCTCCCTCCGTCCTGCTTCCCTCCCTTGTTTACCTCGGGGACGCAACACGATACAAAATTCAGTGTTTTCGGAAAATTTGCATTTCGTTTGCTGACTGTACCCTGACCCTTTCTACATTTTTTCCTGTTCCCCATTTAAAGATGATAAAGATAAACAGTAGATAAAGATTGATAAGGGCCTTCTCTCTTAACATCAACAACGTACTGTAAGTAAATAATTAAATATATATATATATATATATATATATATATATATATATATATTTATATATATTATATATATATATATATATATATATATATATATATATATATATATATATATATATATATATATATATATATATATATATATATATATATATATATATATATATCAGGCTAAATAGGATGGACTGCGTGAGTGCGTACTCTGAGATAAAAGGAAACCTCAGCTCTGTGTTTCCCATATAGCCCTCGTAACTCACCTCCTCACACACCAGCTATCCATCTCGTGCCTGGAGTCGGGTACACACAGGCAAACACTCATCAGATTTCGCAAGGAAGTCTATATAATACGAGACAACGCATAGAATGATCCTATAATCACATGTGAAAAGCAAATGAATGGCTTTGGATTAAGTGTATATGGTATTCGAGAGAGCTACGAGATGCTACTGGATTGGCCACCTGCAGGTGCATGGGGGTCTCCAACCACCTAATCCCTAGTAAAAAAAAGACTATAGAAAAACACACACAAGCACACATACATGTTGGAATTCCCAGTAAGAGGATGGACGGCAATTCAGAAATGGAATTCGTTCAAAACTTCATGAATAGTCGATGACATTTCATGAATAACATTACGACTGCCAATTTCATGGGTCGGACTATGTGTATGTGTGTGTGTGTCTCTGTCTATGTGTGTGTGCGTGTGTCTCTGTCTATGTGTATGTGTGTGTGTGTGTGTGTGTGTGTGTGTGTGTGTGTGTGTGTGTGTGTGTGTGTGTGTGGCGTAAGTCTTACTCACTCCTCTCTCTTGACGGGATCTTGTGTGTAAGAAAACGGAAATGATACGATAGACACAGGTGTTGGGTCCGTCCTACGGGGCTCTCTGGCTATGCTTGAAGACGAATGAATCAAGCACATCTCCTTGGTCTCAGCCATCCAAGACGCGTGTGGGACATTTTGCAGAAAATGATAAGATATAATAAGGAATGTCTTTTTTTTGGTCAATACCTTACGTATTTTTTCTGCCATTTAATTGTCTTGGAAGCGTCGAAAATTCTACTCCAAGATACACTGTGTGTGATATTATCTGTGAGATGATACGCCTCACGTCTGGTTTGTCTGTACAGTAGAACTCCCCGTCAGGCTTTCCAGATCAGTTCTTCCTCCGTGGATTCCTCAATCTATTCCCCAAGTCAGCCACAACTCATACAGTAACTCTCCTGGCCATGGTTATCCTTTCGAAGTCTTTGAAGTCTTTCCCTAGCTCAAACACTCACTCTCTTTACTTCGATGTTGCTCTGTTGTGTGTTTCGTTCTCATGAAATCGCTTGAGGTTTCATCTCTTACTTCAGGAAGGTTCTTCTTCACCTCAGCCGTTCTTCATGCAAAGTTTTTCGATGCCTCATCTGTTCTTCAGGTGAAGTTCCTCAACACTCACTTCTATTTGGCGAAGGTCTCATCTTTTCATTTGTCTTTCTGGTGAAGTTCCTCAGCACTTCACCTCTTTTTGGTGAAGTTCTTTAGTTTTTCGAGTGTCTCTCGGGTGAAGTTCTTCGGTACTTTATCTGTCCTTTTTGAGAAGTTTCTCAACACTTCACCTCGTTCTGATGAAGTTCTATAGTTCTTCATATGTCCTTCTGGTGGAATATTTTCAGCATTTTTCATGTCGGTGATGAAGTCCTTTTGAAACTTTCAGTGTGATCATAACAGCTTTTATCTTTCATCTGTTCTTCCATCTGTTATTCTGAGCAAAATGTTCTTCATCTCGCTTGGTGTTCAGATAAAGATGTTCATCTCATCTGTCACTAACAAATTAAGTTCTTTCCCTCTCTTCTTTCATTCCCATGAATGTCCATTCCCCTTCATTATCACACTAATAGGAGACTTCTCCTCTTCTTTCATTTACTTTCAAAAAGAGTTTCATTCAAATGAAGGTTCTTTCCCTCTCTTCCTTCTCTCTAATAAAGGTTCCATTTCTCTCTCACTCACTCAAATACAAGTCCTTTCCCTTTCTCCTATCATTCTAACGAATGTTCTTTCCCTCTCTTCTTTCACTTTAACCAAAGTTCCTCTCTCTCCATCTATGACCCCCAGGAAAGCTCTATGTATTGCACGTATTCAGAACACATCAACCCACAGTCAGGGGTGATGTGTGGTGATAATTTGATACTTTTCCGGAGATAAATGGTTCAATATTATCATATTCCAAAAGCTGACTCTCATTCCCTGTAATAATTTCATTTTTCCAATAAAATACATTTTCCGCTAATCACGTTCCTGGTAATTATATCCCAGTAGTTAGAATCCCTATGATAGTTATATTTTCCGTGATTATATTCCCAATAATTACATTCCCGGTAACTGCTTTCCAGATGATTAAATTCCCAGTAATCAAAAACTAAAATGATCCTCGTCATAATTCATAATACTCCTGATGAATTATAGAAAATAATTAAAGGATTGATAACTAAAAGATGAAGAAAATATAAAGAAAAGAGTCAAATTCTCTAGGCAGAAAACTAATCAAGATTACTAATTAGATTTCAACTTTGCCGGGAGAAAAAAAAATGCTCATTTGACAATATACATTAAATTCCCAGACTCAGAAAGAATTTAATCTTCCGTCATACTAAGATTTGCATAAACATGCAAATACAAAACTGCGTAGTTTTCTTGCAACGTAACATATATGCAAATGGCATCATTTGCAACAGAACATATCATCTTGAAAAAAAGAATATTTTCATGACTGAAAAAAACGAATCTCGTAGAGTTCAGAGGAATGTATGTGCTACCAGGAATCATCTCTCTCTCTCTCTCTCTCTCTCTCTCTCTCTCTCTCTCTCTCTCTCTCTCTCTCTCTCTCTCTCTTTATATATATGGAAAAATAAGGGCGGTAAAAGATAGCTTAGTTGTTTACTTGTAAAAAAAAAAAAAGATATATTCATATATTCCTCCCAAAACAAAGATCATTAGTCAGGTAAAGTGTCACAGCAAGACTGACCTCCCCCCAGCACTACAGCGGAGTAACGTTAGGGACTGTACAAGTAATGACGTGACGTAGGCCTACAACATCCCCCCCCCCCCCCCGTAATGTGCTACACTAGGCATCTCCACGCTCTCTTGTACACACACACACACACACACACACACACACACACACACAAACACATACAGGATAATTACATTAATTACTATACACCATTTGTCACCTTCAGCGAGGGTAGTAATGCTGCGTCGACTAGAGAGAGAGAGAGAGAGAGAGAGAGAGAGAGAGAGAGAGAGACAGAGAGAGAGAGAGAGAGAGAGAGAGAGAGAGAGAGAGAGAGAGAGAGAGAGAGAGAGAGAGAGAGAGAGAGAGAGAGAGATAGTGGTGACATGGCGATTAGCTCACCCTGACCCGAACGAGGCAATTTCTATCGCGGGTTGTTAACCGAAGTGGTTCGGTTTGAACGAAGAGGCCTGGAGTGATATGTACACAGACCCGGGTGTTACTGTGGGTCTCCCACTGATAATATGTCTCCCACTAATACTATGTCTCCCACTAATGATATGTGTCCCACTGATCAGCAGAGCGGACGAACAAAGGTTGCTTTTGATGGTGACGGCGGCATTTGGTTAGAGAATATACAAAATAAACAAAAAACATAATAACATGCCAATTTATCTAATCGGCAGAATAACCAATTTGCCTGCTCGGTGTCATAACCGGAATTCACATATGGTGAATAACCAAATTTCCTACTCGGTGAGATAACCAGTGTATTTACTCGGTGGCATGACCCATTTGCCTATTCAGCAGAATAACCAATTTACCTACTCCATAGAATAACCAGTTTACCTTTCTGTAGAATAACCAATTTACCTACGGTTTAGTATACCCAATTTTCTTCACAAGAATGTACACAGAACAATCTTCATATATGGTACAGTATGTACAGTATCACTGATTCTAATCATGGAATCCACTCTTGCTCTTGCTTAATCATTTGGTCACTGACCTTTATATTTTACATTATAAGTAGTCCCCATATCCTGCTTTCGACAGGGGAACTGTGTAAAGAATTTACACTAACGACAATCCATGGTTGAGGACCCAAAGACACAGGGGCAAACATGGACTAAAATGGAGAGATGTTGTGGGCATAGGTGTGTAATTAATTGAATAAACTTGTCGACAGGTGGTGAAAGAAGGAAGCCACCTCGTTGTTAACGGAGGGATGAAGTTTTAATTAGATGCATTGGTTGTGGCAGTATGTAGAGGCGAGGAGAGACGTGACTCCCCAGGGCTCCTGGTGAAGTAGCAGTGGTGGTAGGGTGTTGATAGAGGAAGGAAGGAGTTGGGGGTGTGAAGATCTGGAGGAAAATGGGGTTCGTGTACTTCCTTGAAGTCTGAGGGTTTGGAGGAGGAAAGCTAAATTACATTGAAGCATGAGAGTTTGGAGGAGAGAAAGTTAAATTACCTTGAAGTCTGAGAGTTTGGAGGAAAGCTAAATTACCTTGAAGTCTGAGGGTTTGGAGGAGGGAAAGCTATATCCCCTGTCATATAAGGGCTTAGGGTAGTAAAGATTTCATTTTCTTGAGGGTTTGGAGGAGGAGGAGGAGCTTCTTTCTTTTTGAGGAAAGAAAAGATAAGAAGTTTCTTCCTCCTCTGCTTCTGAAATCACAAGACTCACAAGCTTGACATGAACTGATAACTCCCTTCAAACTCCCCGATAAGTCTGGGTTTCCAGGAGGTCGAGAAAAGAAGGCAGTGATAACGGTCTTGGAGATAAAGATAACAGTCTTGGAGACGAAGATAACAGTGTTGAAGTAAAGTAACTTAAAAGATTAGAAAGTCATATCTTATTGTGCTACATCTCCAAGTTACCAAAAGAGCAAAAGAGAGAATTTTTCTTTTATGTTCTACAGAATTAAACGATAAAGATGTCATCATATTGTAGAAGAACAGCTGACTTAATGTCTTTATCTGCATCGTCATGTCTTATCAAAAACCACAATCCGACTCAAAAAGCTGTAGTCAGTTACTCTGATGAAGTCTGAAAAGAATAAATTTGCTAGAGAAGATTTCCCATGAAATATGTCAACAAACAAAACAAGAGCAAACAAAAACATAAGTACTTCCAGCAATACTAACAATGAAGTATTACAAAGGATAATGAGCAATTATGATAAAAAAAAAGGAAATGGCTATATCACCTTTGACCCATCCCGAAACAAAGGAGGATCAGGTTGTCCAGAAAAAAAAAAGGAGAAAAAGAGGAGGGAGAGGTGGAGGTCAACACACTTCCTTTATGACTAAGGGATATTTTGCCGGATTATCTTGTGGTCGGTCCTTGTCTGCCATGAGGCCCACACACGTCTTCAGTTAAGAGGGGTGTGGGTGTGTGAGGGTGGGTGAGGTTGGGTGAGGCCGGGTGCGGGAGGATGAAGGTGGCTCTGGGTCATGTATTCGATTCAGTCAGGGTTGACATACAGACCATCAACCGCCTTAGAGTGGTGAGAGAACAGGTGGTAATCTATGCATGACTGAAGGTTGCACATCGACTACATACCTATGATATGTATACATATAGTAAGTACAAACTATATATTGTTACAGACTTAACATTTGAAGGTATTATGAGGGGTCACCACTAAGTCTTTAAGTAGGTATGAAGGTCAAAATCAAGTACTAAGCTACTAAGGAAGAAATGAACTCAATCTTCGAAATGTTTAAGGAAGTTTAGAGTAACCCTCAAGTTCTGAGGCAAGAATAAAACAAAACTTTACATAAGTTAGATATATAAAGTTTAACTTCTTAGTAACTAAGAGCGGTGGACACTAGTTCTTTACGTGCTATGGAAGACATAAAACAACTCAAAGGGTACTGACTAACATGTCAGTTACTAGGAAAGGTGCAAACTCAGTTTAGAAAAGTGCAAAGCACGTCTTCTGGTACTGGAGAAGCTAGAAACCAGGAACTGAAGGAGGTTTCTAGACCTTTAGGGAACTGAAAACCAACTCATTTAGGTATTATGAGTTCACAAACCATATACCTAAGATCTCCAGGACACAAGTTCTCACTAAAGTCTCAAAGTCTTGATGAAGGTACTAACAAGACTGTCAGGGAAGAACCTGGTCCTGGGGTATTCCTAAATGAGGTCTTCATAATGGAAAAAGACAACACGTTGGCACTGGGGGAAAATAAAGTCGGTGTCACATAACAACGTTCACCCTGACCCAAGTGTCCATCTTCTTTGCTCCGAATGTCACCGACTTGTTTTTGTACAGATTCTTTTTTTCCTTTCCTTCTCCCCTGCGTCTGTCATTTTTTTCCCCCTCCGTGTGAGCTCTAGACGAGGCCTACTTGCCACCCAGCGGCTGGTTTTGGCTCGAGGAGGGAGAGAGAGAGGAAGGGAGAGAGGGAAGGAGGGAGGGAGCTTCGACCTAAGCCCCGTCAACTACAGAAGACTTTGGCTTACTTTAAGACGACAGTTTTTCTGGCGGGCGGGCGCAGAGTTAGATGGAATATTTATCTTCCACGCCCGCGGCTTGGATAACGTTTATCTTTTAGTCATACTGTCTTACCTGTGGTTATGATGGGGCTTATTCAACTCTTTGAACACAGCATTATAAAAGTTATCGCTTTGTTAGGTATTTATTTGTGGCGTTCTGCCTCAGCCTTGAGTCAACACGGGACAGTAAGGAAGACTTTGGAGATGACCGATGGATGCGTCACATGATCCATTAAGAAAATCAATCGAGAATACATAGATTGAAAAACAAAATAACTCCAAAGACATAGATCTAAATCCTTTACATAAAAGACATACAATAAGGCTATCTTCTTACAATGATACTAAGAGAAGAGTTAAGCTTCTCCATCAAGATGTGTCTTGGTTAAAGAGACTAATTGAGATTAACAGCTCAATACAATAATCCTGGCTTGCATACAGTGTTGTCTTTAGGGGGGACTGACAGCGGCCGATCTATTGGCAATGGGTGTACAACAGTTCCTGTCTATCCACGCCTTATGGGACCTTTGTGCTCGCCTAACAATTAGCGGCCGGTGGTAATTAATCTTGAAGGTGTAATGGAAGCGTTCCGATTTGCTGGTTCCAATAGACCGCGGCAGTTCCGAAGGTCATTAACAGAGTCATAGATCAAAAGTCTCGCGCCAGGGGAGGAAGGAGGGAAGCTGACCCCTAGTGCTTTTAAGAAAAGGAAGATGCGTTGTTACCGTGAAGGTTGTCCTTCTCTCTGGGAAGGCTAAAGGAATCAAGTTCTGACTAATTGTTTCACTGGGAATATTATCATTGTCGTTTTTCGATAGTGAGAGACAGTGAAAAGAAATCTAAAAAGAAAAAATTTGTCGTCTAGTAATTAACTTTTTTTTTATACATATTTCAGTACCTGCTGTAACCTGGGACCCAGACTGACTTAGGCGATTAATACAGTTTAAGTCGGAAGATTTTTTACTAAGAAAATTTAGATTAACAATGGAGTCTCTATCGGCTGACAGTGTTATACCAGACGTCGTATCTCCTTCCATTGTTGTGGTGGTAGATATGGTCTGTGCCATCTTGTTTGTCGTGAACCGCCAGGAGAGGCTGGGAGGAAGGGGAGGGAAAAAAATGGGAGAAAGTTCTTCTCCCTACGAGTGCCTTTTCAGTGGGAGGGGCCAAGGTGCTGTTGGAGGAGACGAATAGGTATCTCGGGAGAGATTACCTCTAAGATAAGATCTCCTCCTGAGAGAATAACAGCTGTTTCTAAGGTACAGTTTTGTGAATTGGAGCTTCGTAGCATCGCTAGAGTTGTGATTGAAATGTTCTAGAGTAAGGTGGAGGTGCGTATGTAGCCTCTAGTGTGTGCATGAATGATATTGCTAAAGTCAGCTGAACTCATCCATTGAATGGCTTCACCACTTGGATGGTCTAGACCTTGGGATGAGAGTGCCTCTGAGATGGTAGCACCCCTGGGATGGTCGTGCGTCTGGGACGATCGTGCCCCTAGAATGAAGACGGCAGTTGGGGGACACAAGTCAGGCATGGCAGACAGAGAGTGCCGCCCAGACCATCCATCATGCGCCCCTCACTATCCGTCCAATCTCGGGGCATTTTTGCCTCGGGGGTGTGATCTCAATGGCTGCTGGCATCGCGGTCCCGGGCACCGTGCCTCGCCTGGCTGTAAGATAATTTCCGCCAGGGGTGCCACTCGCTACCCAGGGCCCGCTACGTCCTGGTCTCGGGCAGGGCGTCTGGCTGAGGTTGGTTTCAGGCCATATCGTTGAGGTCCCTTGTGTTCGAACAGTGCCCATTGAGAGCCGTGTGCGAGCGGCCGCACGGAATCTAATATCCACCTTCCTCTGGCAGTATTGTGGAAGGGTGTGTAGGTTGAGTGCCAGAGTGAGGCCGTCACCCTATCCCGCGTCAGGATCGTGCCCGAGCCAACAAGGGGGTATAGCCCCGAGCCCCGGAGGACCCCGTCATGAGGCCCCTGACGCCAGCCTGGGGGAGGAGGAGTGCCACCGTCGGACCACACACTCCATCATAACGCCTTTAGTGAGCACGCAGAGGATCACACGGGTCAGAAAACTTGCGCCCGATAAGCCACCACAGAGGAACTTCGACCTCCTTCACACGGGGGTCCAGGACCTGAGAAGGGGGGTGGTTTATGACTGGCTCCTCAGAGGGTTAGGGTGGATCCTGTCAAGGTGCCTCCCTCCAATCCCTCATGCCCGTGGCACTAAGGACGTCCCGCCAAAGCTCCCGCAGCCATCCTGAAGTGCCAAGCGGTGCCTCCCACACCTCCTACAAGATTTATTGCTCAACTGGTCTCGAGGGGGGGAAGGCCAGTAAGATTTATGTTTGCACGCCGGCACTGGTTGAAAGGGTGAGTAATTTATCAAGTGCTATTTGCCTTGTTGATAGCTCTATATACTCGTCTATATACGGTGTTACTCTGTCTGTTCGGCCGCCATTACCGACTGTCACTTCTGGAGGAGCCACGTCAGGTAATGGATGGGCCGCTAGGGGGAGAGGAGGAGAGAGGGGCCACCACCACACCGTTCACAACTATTGCGATTAATCTCTCGGCCACTCTCTCTCTCTCTCTCTCTCTCTCTCTCTCTCTCTCTCTCTCTCTCTCTCTCTCTCTCTCTCTCTCTCTCTCTCTCTCTCTCTCTCTCTCTCTCTCTCTCTCTCTCTCTCTCTCTCTCTCTCTCTCTCTCTCAGTCCGGTGTGGGGAGCTTTTGAGAATTAACCAAAAGGCGTCATTCGGACCTTCTAATTGTCTGGATTGTATATTGTCAAAGGGTTCGTCACCCTCCCTCATCTTACCTCAGTGGAATAAGTGTTTTGCTGATTACCTTAATTAGGAGGTATTAGGGAAATTAACCTAATTCTCCATTGTGTTTCTAGATAGAGATGAATGTATTTTTGAGTTCATAAGAGAGCATATGTGAAAAAGGAGATGGCATATCCATTTGCAGTCCATCAATGCGCATATTCCAAACAGGTAGAACGGCAAAGAATCGCAAGAAATTATTGTATATTTGAAAAAGCTTGTTGTAGATTACAATTACGAACAATGTATACGCATGATGAATGCATCTACGATGTATTAGCTTGTTCTAATAGCTTTGTAAATTAATCTTATAAGGTAAAGTGTTTAAACCCATATCATTATATTTCAAATGGGTGGTTATTCTAAATTTTAGCTAAAATTGCTATGTATACTTTAAGCACTTTGGGTGTGATATGAATACCATACGCATCACATAGCATACTTTTGAAAGTTCTATCCGTGTACAAATATTTTTCAAAGTTCAAAGCGTGTACGATCGTTTTTCAAAGTTCAAAGCGTGTACGAACGTTTTTCAAAGTTCAAAGCGTGTACGAACGTTTTCCAAAGTTCAAAGCTTGTACGAACGTTTTTCAAAGTTCAAAGCGAGTACGAACGTTTTCCAAAGTTCAAAGCGTGTCGAACGTTTTTTTTCGTATAATCTCAACGCGCTCCTGGTCGAGATCTTTCTCTCCTTACGCTTCTGAACGTAGAAGATTGATCATGCAGCTGACTGAAGGAGGAAATTTTAATTTATTAGAAGATATTATCGCCCTTATAATTAATGGTCGAGGTGGCGACCCCACCATTCTCCAAAGCCCAGAAAATGTAAGTTAATAATCAGGAGTTCTCGAGTAAATAATGTATATATATATATATATATATATATATATATATATATATATATATATATATATATATATATATATATATATATATATATATATATTCCCTGGGGATAGGGGAGAAAGAATACTTCCCACGTATTCCCTGTGTGTCGTAGAAGGCGACTAAAAGGGAAGGGAGAGGGAGGCTGGAAATCCTCCCCTCTCTTTTTTTTTTTTTTTTCCAAAAGAAGGAACAGAGAAGAGGGCCAGGTGAGGATATTCCCTCAAAGACCCAGTCCTCTGTTCTTAACGCTACCTCGCTATCGCGGGAAATGGCGAATAGTATGGAAAAAAAAAAAAAAAAATATTAAAATATATATATATAATTTTATATATATTTTTATATTTATTTTATTTATTATTTATTTATTTTATATATTTTTCAAACGCTGAAACTTTCACGGAAAAATAAAAAAAAACTCACTCGGGAACTGGGAATTAAATTTTTTTTTCCCCCATTTCCGAACACAGGGGATTAATGAACTCAGTTTATTTGGGTCACCTCTTATCTTATTTTGTTTCTAACCAAATTTTAAAATTTTTCCCCTAGAATTTTTTGTAGAGAATGGTTTTACACACACACAAACAGAAACCCCATGTTCTGACAGGGGAAAAACCCGAGCCAAGGTTGATGGATTGACGGATTGATGCACGGGTCAGTATAAAGATAAATAGGTATGGAATAAAAATGGATGGGAAAGTGTGTGTGTGTGTGTTTTGTGTTGGGTGGTGTGTGTGTGTGTTGTGTTTTGTGGGTGTTGTGTGTGGGGGTGTGTGTGGTGTTGTTGGAAAGGAAAATCAAAAAAGGCCAGGTGTTTTTAAATTTGGAATTTCAAATATGTTATTTACATTTTGGTTTTTTTCTCATAGCCCCAAAACCCCTTTTTTAAACTTTCCCCCCCTTTTGGATTTTTCCTTTTTTTTTCCAAAACAAACCCCGGGGAAAAAAAAAATTTTTAATTAAAATTTTCCCGAAATTTGGTTAAAATCCTCTTGTAACAGTTAATTTTTTTTTTTTCATTTTTCCCCAACCAAAATTAAAGCACCATATGGCTCCCCCTTTTTTTATTTTGTTTTCCAAAATTTTCCCCGGAAAAAATTGGGGTTCCAAAAAAAAGGTTTTTGGGAAAAAAAGGGTTTAATTGGGTTGAGCCCAAAAAATAAATGGGAAATAAATTTAAATTTGTTTGTTGGGTGTGTTTCAGATTTGGGGGTAGTTTTGGGGTGGTTAAGAAGGGTCGGGAGGAGGTTTTTTGGTTTTCCAGGGTTTCTTCCCTTTTTTTCCTTTTATATATATTTTCTATTTTTTAATTTTTAAAATTAAACTAAATAAAAAAAAAAATTTTTTTAAACCCGAAATTTTTGGAAAAAAAAAATTTCGTAATAAAAAATTTTTTCCCCCCCTTTCCGAAACAAAATTTGACCTCTTGGCTCACCCTTAAACTTTTTTGTTTTTAAATTAAAAATTTCCCGGTTTGGAAATTTCCCCAACCAAAGGTGTTAAGGCCCGGGAATTTAATTACTTTAGGGGGTTTGATAAAAGGGTTGGGAAAAAATTTGAAGTGTTTTGTTTTTGTTTTTTTTTGTTTTGGTTTGGGTTTTTGTGTGTTTGGGTTTTTGTGGTTTGTTGTTTGTTGTGTGTTTGTGTTTTGGGTTTTTTTGTGGGTTAAAATTGAAAAAAGGAAAGTCTTTCCACTTCGCCTCTTCCCCTTTAAACAAAAAGTGATTCCTTGGGATTTTCATCATGCCGGCCTTTGAACCCTTTCTTTTAACCCCACCGGTCAAAAATATATTTTTCCCCTGGGCTTTTACCGGTTCTTTACTCTTAAAATAAATTTTTATTTTTTCCCCCCAATTTCCCCAAGGTTTGAAAAGGGGATGGTACCCCTTTTTTTATTTTGCAAATTAAATTTTCCCTTGAATAAAATTGGTGGTTTCCAAAACCCAAACCGGGGTTTCCCCGGAATTTTTCGGAATTTCCCAATAAAGATAAAAATTTAAAATAAGGGGGGTTAAAAATTAAAAAAAAAAACTCTATTCCACAGGGAAGCCCCCAAAACCAAAAATTTTGATTCAATTTTAATTTTATTAATTCAGGATTTTGGTTTTTTCAAAAAAGGCCCCCCTTTTTTTGGTTTTTTTTTATTTTTAAAAAAAAATTTAAAATTTTAAATTTAAAACCCGAAACTTTTTTGGGGTTTCCCCTTTTAAAGTTTTTTTTTCCCCCCATTTGAAAAGAAATTAATGAATTCTTTATGGTTTCCCCACATTTTTTCCCTTAAAGGGAAAAAATTAAAATTTACCCAAAACAAACCCTTTTCAAAAAAAAAGGGAAATTATGGATTGAGGAGTGGGGTGTTGTTGGTTGGTGTGGTGTGTGTGTGTGTTTGTTTTAAAAAACTTAGAAAAGAAGAGAAAGCTCAAGAGATGAGGTTCCACGAGTGTAGCAGTCTCTTCCCGTCAATTACAAATATGTGATTACATATAGGTATTTACATAATAGTTTTCAGGGCCATTTAATCCTCAGTATATTTCAATTTACTTTCAAGCCTCACCTTTTGTATTTGTCTATATCTATTTATCTGTCTATCTATCAATCTATCTGTCTCTCAATTGATCTATCGGTCTATCCATCCATCTATGTATCTAACTGTTTCTCTCGATATATATGTATACATGCGTATACATGAATTACATGCATACTCTTTCTATTTCATTCCTTTTTTTTTGTCATTTTTCATGTAGGATGCACGACAGGACACCAAACTATTTCATTTGATAACTGGAAAAATAAACAGTGGCTCGAAAAGGTAACGCCAGGAGAGAGAGAGAGAGAGAGAGAGAGAGAGAGAGAGAGAGAGAGAGAGAGAGAGAGAGAGAGAGAGAGAGAGAGAGAGAGAGAGAGAGAGAGAGAGAGAGAGAGAGAAGAGGGGGTGGAGTGAGGAAGGAGGTTGACGATAGAAAAGCTAAGGGGATTGAGAGGAGAGGTTGACGCAGGTCCCCATAATCAGTCCCCCTTGTGATGGCGTCTGCCAACGGAATCAGAATATTACAAGGATCTTCGCCAGAGGGGAGAAGCGGGGTGGAGGGACCAGGGGAGGGGGAGGGGGAAGGTATGGAGGAAGGAGAAGGGGAGGAGAGGGTGAAAGTCGGGGCCGGAGCTGGAGTCGTGTGGTGGGGATTGTGTTTTTGTGATCGGGTGTGCGTAATGTGCGGCTAGCGTTTGTGTGCTTGTGTTTGTGAGTGTATCATGCATTTGTGTGTGTGTGTGTGTGTTTGTGTGTGTGTGTGTGTGTGTGTGTGTGTGTGTGTGTGTGTGCGTGTGTGTGTGTGTGTGTGTGTGTGTGTGTGTGTGTGTGTGTGTGTGTGTGTGTGTGCTTGTATACATGATCTTTGTAGATAAGCACCTATCAAAACTCTACGTAATGATAAAGAACCAAACAATATATATATATATATATATATATATATATATATATATATATATATATATATATATATATATATATATATATGCTTTCTTTTTAATCTCAATTATTGCGCAGAGTTTTGATAGGCATTTATATATTTGCTGATCATCAGTTCATACAGTAAAGCATTACATAATCGCTATTCCTCCATGCAGAAAGCTTTGCCTCCATCTCTTTTGCCTCCATCCCATTAACCATATTCCCTCTTGCCTCCATCTCATTCATCTCCGTCTCTTTGACTGCCATCTTCTTGTCTTCAATCTTATTACTCATCATCTCTGCAAACTTTTCTCTGGCTTCTGTCTACTTGACCTCCATCTCTTTCTTCTCCACCTCTCTTGCCTCCATCACTTTCCTTCATATTTCAGGTCTCTATCCCTCTGACTTCCAACTCTTTGACATCTATCTATTTGGCTTGCATCATTCTGACCCCCATCTCTATGGCCACCATCTCTATGACCATCACTCTGTCTTTCATCTCTTTGACCTCCATCTGTATGACCTCCATCTCTTTGGTCTTCATATCTGACCCCCAAATGCTTCAAGCTAAGTTCAAGGTCGGCCTAAAAAGCAACTAATGATAGTAATAATCTAGTTCTTTATGCGTATTCGCCGTTTCCCACTTGAGAGATGTAGCATCAAGAACAGACGGCTGATCTTTCGTGGAAAAATAAAATCCTCACTTGGCTCCCTGGTTCTGTTCTTTTTCTTGGAAAGTATTGATACAGGAGGGGAGGATTTATAAACCCCCCCAATGATAAGAAATCCTCTTTTTAATCGGTTTCTGCAACATGTAGGAGATCTGTGTGTGGCATGCTTTTCCCCCTTTTCCCAATGATAATAATAATAATAATAATAATAATAATAATAATAATAATAATAATGATAACAATAATAACTATGATAACAATAATGATAATGATAATAATGATAATTATGATATTAGTGAAACCGATGAGGCTGATGATTAAAGAGAATATGGAACTAGTGCAACCTACTGGTAGAGAAATGAAATGTGGTGGTAAACAAATGAAACCCGGCCATTGAACGAAATCATCTGCAAATACTTCCGTCAGGATTATTGATTTATCGCCAAAAATGGCGGACGAGGCAAACAGACCAGGCTACACTGTGAGCAGCTACAGACAACCAGCTTCCATTTACTAAATATTATGCTATATTTCCCCATCAGTTAATCATGATATATATATTGAGGGATTTGAAATGACAAAAGTTGAACCTCAAAATGACATGCCATCATCTTTTTTTTCTATTCTTGATTTCACTATTTGAGGTAAATTTTATTGATGTTTATTTGGACTTTGGTTTAAAAGGAAAGTGAATTTGAAATTTACTTCCTGAATACTGGTAATTCATCATTTATCATTTAATCAAAACTAATATCAGAAATCTATATCTTTTTTACACGTGAATTGATACGTTATTTATGAGTATTAGAAAATTATTAATGAATGGTTGTTCTTTGTTCTAAAGCTTTTGATAATGATACTGTTGTCTATTTCGAAATTCACAATGACATTCGTGAATTATATCCTCAAGATAACCAGAAATTTGAAGGTTGGACGTATTTGAAATGTAGTCCCCCTTGCATGATACATAGACTCATTCATTTTCCAAAGGTTCAAACCACCGTATATCATTTCTATACGTATGTAACATATAGAATGTCTAGTTCTAAAGACTCCCTTACTATTGGTTACGGTCTTACATCACACCAATGGAATCCTCCATTTTCTCTTATCCCGTAGTGCGCCTCAGAAAATGGGAAATTCTCAAATCCTGGGAGATTTGTTTACGTTGGACTGAAATTTGGGATTACACGCGGATACAGATTACGGCAGTTAATCTATCACATAGGCAGTGCTTTTGGCGATTAAAATACCTCGTTTATTTTAGGGGCATCAGAGACGATAAATTCACCATGGCGACCAGTTCAACTGTGTCAAATATGATGGAAAGAATAATCTCTGAACTTGACACACACACACAAACACACACACACACACGTCTGTACGCATGTATTTTGATTAGGTGGAGATGAAATGTATTGATTAATTTCGAAAATTCACACACACACACACACACACACACACACACACACACACACACACACACACACACGTACAGAAAAGCACAATGGCTTTCCATATCTTTAAGTACAAGAATATCAAAGAAATATCAAAAGGTTGTGGAACAAAAATGTGCAAGGGAAAGAAAACCGAGAAAAAAGAAAATGTATGAGAGAGAGAGAGAGAGAGAGAGAGAGAGAGAGAGAGAGAGAGAGAGAGAGAGAGAGAGAGAGAGAGAGAGAGAGAGAGAGAGAGAGAGAGAGAGGACCTACCAACCTTCCAATTTCCTACCTACATACATTCTCACTACCTATCTCCTTATCTACCTACACTCTTCCTACCCACGTATCTACGAGTGCCTACGACGAGATATATAGCCAAACCAATGGCAGAGTTATCGTGAAGAGAGAGAGAGAGAGAGAGAGAGAGAGAGAGAGAGAGAGAGAGAGAGAGAGAGAGAGAGAGAGAGAGAGAGAGAGAGAGAGAGTAGACCCATCCCTCCCCCATGGATCAATATGGTGATGGCAGAGGTTGGGTGGTGAGAGAAGTAGTCAGCGAGTGATCTAAAACCCACACCATTACCATCATCATCACCATTACCATCATCATCATCATCATCATCATCATCATGACCATCAATTTCACCTTTTAAAAATTTCCTTTCTTCCTTTTTTCTGACGTCCTCTTAAAATTCTTCTTCACATATTTTTAACAATTACTTATCTATCACTTACACTGTCATAGCTATAATCGTCATAGATGTATAGAAATTATTACCAAGATATTCGTCCACTATATCTCTCTTTCTGTTCTTCCTTAATGATTTATACAATTTGTGGACAGAAACTATAGGTGTTACCCCATCTGGCTATGTGTACAATCTAACTAGCTCAAAGTCCCCCACACCTGTTTAGCTTAGCATAAAAACTAGAAAACATATCTATGCAAATTAAGGGACGAATTATACTGAGCCTATATATGTGTATTTGAAGTTCTTACGTTTTAGTTTGTTATAGAAGTTAGTGATATAGTTTTTTATCCCTGGAAGATATAGCAGATTGAGGGCCAATATACAAAACATATGATATAGCAGGATAGCTTTCTATATCGGATGATACTAAGAGATGACTGGTAAATAAGGATCAATATAGCAAGAGTGATCAATCACCATAGCCAATTAGAAAATATAGAAAATAGAGGCTACGTTACAAAGTATAGAAATTTGGTTGAAGGAATTTCAATACACTTTATTTCGACAAGAGTTTTGCTCTTTTCTAACCATTCTCAAAAACCTGACAATCAGGGAAATATATCACAGTAGAACTATAGTAAAATGATAGGATTAACCAGGGTGTGTAGTAGTGAGAAACGGTCGGTCTAGGATGGTGGTCGTTATTGATGGTATGGTCGGGGTAGCGGGGTGGCCGCAGAGTCGGGGTACTGTATTGACTTGTAGATGAGAGCGGTGTTGTCATCTCGCTAGGCCCCCATCACACACACACACACACACGTTCTCCCAACTCGGTTGATTCTTGTAGTCTCCAGCGTCTGTAGATCTCTACCTACACCCTACCAGTTGTGGGAGGTATATAGAGTTATGACTTGACCCCCATTGGCCCCATTGTAGGCCACAGGGAGAGGGAAAATCATGGGGAAATATGGGTGTTTATGGAGGAGGGGATAAAATATGAGTTCTGTCGCAACTCACCCCGTCTGGTACCCCTCCTGACAGGGCTGTGTTTCGAGGGGTACACGCACCCCAGGTCGGGTCGTCCCTCTCCCCTCTGTCTCACCCGGGGTTGGAGGGCTGGAGGGGAGGAGTAGTCTCTCCCCTCCCCTCCCATCAGCCTCACACAGGACCTGTCTCCCCTTTGTCTCCCCTCGCCCTGCCTCCTCCCCTCCTAGCCTCGCCCCGCTAGTGTCAACATCGACCCCGATAATACCGCCGCAGGCAGTGACGTGAGGGCTTTCAGTCTCATGCTATTGTCTTTTATTTCATTTCTGTCTTCTTGTTTTTTTTGCAGGCTTTACCCCATACGATATATTTTCAAAGTATAATCCGATATATTCAAAAAGATACATATTCATATACATTTGTACTAGGGAACATCACCTGTAAAAAAGACTAGTATACTAAAACTAATAAGACGAAATGACCTATTAAAAAGTATATATATCCAAAATCATCCAAGAAAGTGTCCTTCAGAGTCTAATATTATCGTAAAACTTCCTCGCGTTAATGTAAGAAGTTTTCCTAACTTCTTTATGGTCATCTAGAAACAAATGCTCTCCATCTCACGTCTACGGAGAATTGATACGGATTTGAAGTATCTAAAACACATCGTCAACTCGCACTAGCTTACAAACATCCACCAAGACTGTATGTAATCCAGTAGTAAGCGTAACTACAGCTTGTCTTTTATAGATGCCGTGTGATATGAATCTAAACGCAAGAGAAAATGGGTGTCATGATGACAGTTCGTCCCCTCGCTCATAGATGGCGTGAGTGATAAGTTTTCGTGCGATTATCATCAACATGTTGCGTCTGCTCCTGTCTTGTTTATCTTCTCAACACCCCTTTCCCCCCCACCTCTGTCCCACCCTCCGTTGACACCACTATATCTTCGAGATGTTGGAGTCATAACCTGGTTTTGCAGATTTTTTTTCTATTATTTAATCAATGATAAAGGAAACTTCGTAATTATGGAAGGAAAAAGTATATTCAGTTATTAAGTACTACCTATACTATCAAAACCCTGTATGAGTACTTACCCCATTAGTGTTCGTTAGATGGTCTTTGGGCCTTCACTGGAATATCCCATACGGTAGGGCCTTCTCCTCTTCCTCCTCCTCCTTCTCTTTCCAGCTCACACCAGCGTTCGTCTGCCTGGAAGCTGAGCCAGGAACTGAGGGGGATAACGACCCCGTGGTATTAAAAAAAAAAAAAAGGAAAATCGATATTTACTTAACCCAATGAGTGAGGGTGCGACCCTTGACCACAACGGCACGACATTTGAACACAGCCGTACGACCTTTGAACACGATGACGCAATCTTTGGGTACGCTGGCCTGAACTTTGACCTGATTCTTAAGGTGTTAGGATAAAGGTCACGTCACCTTATTCCAAAAGTCTTACCGTCGTGCTCAAGGGTCGTATCTTCATGCTTGATACCGTTGTGCTCAAGGGTCGTATCTTCATGGTTGATAGTCGTACCGTTTTGCTCAAGGGTCTTGCCCTCATGTACAAGCAGTTAAGTTAGTTGTTATCTGGTCAGTGGTTGAAAAGAAGAAAACATCCTTCAATATACCACATCTTTTTTAGCTACGAGATTCATCACGAACACAGACTCCTGGGAAACGATGGAACACACCACTTATCAAAACCAAGTATAGATGGCGGAGAATCCACACACACACACTGTTTTCTTTTTTTTCACTTCAAAGAACATCCTCATTTCCAAAAGGTCACAGATCGACGACAAGATTTTTCTTCTCTGACACCAACACCATCTTAAGAAGCTTAACACCTCGAACTTTCTTTTCTATCATCGAAAATCCTATTCCGCTCTAGCCACAGGAACTGAGAAAGACGAGTCAGTCACGTCCTTCGGATCTCCTCCCTTCCCCCCTCCGCTACCTCCAAACACACCAACAAACACCTGGAAAATCCCGTGTAGATTGCTTGAACACACGTAACGTGGGATTCGCCCCAGCCGTGTGCGGTGAGTTCGATTTGGGCTCCGTCGTCGCCCCTGAGCGAGTTGGACCTGATGCCCCCCTCCACCCGAGGCAGGAGCTTACCTTGCAATGGCCTCTGCTTGTGGCTGGTGGTGTCCAGCTTCCCTCCTATACTTCCATCATTTACACACATCAATGTCTTTTTATTGCCTATCTAATTACTCTTAAAGGCCACCGCACCTCGTTAATGGTCCTAACCCTCGTTTACAGCGTCGTTGGATAATGGCAGCTCGATATGGAGGACGTAAGGGCCATAAAGGTGAGGCCAGGTGGGGTCTGTGGCGAGGCATTGTGGTGCTAATGGTTGCCACAATGAATCCAAGCTTAATCTGCAATCAATCTTTAGATGCAACCTACGCCAAATGCTCTCTCTCTCTCTCTCTCTCTCTCTCTCTCTCTCTCTCTCTCTCTCTCTCTCTCTCTCTCTCTCTCTCTCTCTCTCTCCCAGCCTCATGGAGCGATTTCGTCGTAAGTACTCGTCGGTAAGTAGGTACCTTCATTTTCTTCTTTTCCCTTTCTCTTCCTCTCATTCAAATCTCTCAAATTAGGAGGTGCATACGTGTGTGTGTGTGTGTGTGTGTGTGTGTGTGTGTGTGTGTGTGTGTGTGTGTGTGTGTAATTCCCTATTTGTACTGTACGAACATGGAGTTTTACGCTCGTGGGGTCCCATGTGTGTGTGTGTGTGTGTGTGTGTGTGTGTGTGTGGGAACTAATGCATCATGGGAGACATGGGATGGAGGGGAAGTGGGGAGGGAGGGTGGGGTAGAAATAGGGAGGGGACTGGGCAGTTCTTGCCTGTGTTAATTTATAAATGATCGTTATGGGTCCCACCGACCTCACATCTGCTCTCCGATATGAGCTGGGCTGCGGAACAATACTGACCCACAGCAGAGGATTGTAAGTGCTGTGTGTAGATGAGGTAAACCCACGGTGTTGTGTGTGTGGGTTTGACTGACTGTTAGGGGTACATGGGAATGACTGTGTATGCATGATGTCTAAGGGCGGTAGCCCAGGAGAACTGTATGCGACTTACTGTAAGAAATCACTCACGAGAACTGTATAAAGTAGACTGTAAAGTTGCCTCAGAAGTACTATATCCTGTTAATTGAAAGGAGGCGCCTCAGAGCGCTGTGTGCAGCTGACTGTAAAGGGGTAAACTGGGATCGTTGTTTACGACTGACTGTAAGGGGATGCTCGGGTTCACTCTATATGGTTGATATAGTGGGGTATCTTGAGAATACTTTATGCGGTTGACTGTAGGACCTGGAACGATGCGTATGGTTGATTGTAAGGGGTAACCCCTCACTATAGTATACAGGTGGACATAAGGGGTAAATCAGGAATGCTGTGTGCGTCAACTGTGATGGGTTAGAGGGAAAAGGAGAAGGAGTGCAAGTGATTGGGAGATGTACAAGAGAAAGCAGCAGGAGGTCAAGGACCCGTCGAGGCTAACGTCGTGTTCCATTGACTGTAGGGGGTAGCTACACACATTATGTAGATGGTAAGGGGGTAAATGAAGTACCTTTTCCTAATGTTTAGTGTAAGAGATGATTAACTTCTTACCTTTGCACGTCTCTCTTCCCTCATTCTACATCGTCCCCTATTTTCTCCTCTCCCCTACATCTCTATCATTTCTTTATCCTCCCTCCCTCCCTCCCCTATCCATTTTGGGCTTTCCCCACCTCTCCACCTCTCTCCCCTTGTCTCCCTCCCCCTCCTACAACATCTGACTCACATCGGCCACACAGGCGACGGACCAAGCCTCCCCTCCTCCACCTTTCTCTCTCTCTTGTCATCGTATCATTCGTCAGACTTTAACATCATCCCAGACTTCGAATCATACGCTTCTTTCGGATTATTTTCGACTTGAGGTTTATCGTCATTCCTCGGTTTATGAGACGTCAAAGTTAAGATGGCAACTTTTGGTGACTATTCGTTCATTTGGAGGATTCCTTTGGTAAATATATGTTCCTCTGAAGGCTTCCTGTAGTAGATATGTATTTCTTTGAAGGCTTCTTTTAGTGACTATGTATTTGTTTGAAGGTTTTTCCACTGGTAAAGTTTCTTTGAAGACTTCCTCTAGTAAATATATGTATTCCTTTGACTAAGTCGAAGAGAACTAGTGGTTAATGGCTTCTATCAACTTTTACGCTCCTCATGCCTCTCGTATTAGTGCCGTGTCCGGCCCATATGATACATATATGTCTCATAGTGACGTGCTAATATGTCTTAGGATATAGATTATCGTCTCTCACTTATGCGAATGTGGTTAACATGTCTTTACATAAGACGTCCAAGTCATCTGTGTCTCCGGTCAGTGCCCTTCAACCAATCGTCATTGGAAGCGTCTTGCTCAATCACCGAGTGCGGCTGAGGAGTGTGTTTTGAGAACGCGTCTCTGGTTACCA
>NC_092245.1:17023200-17050700 GCF_036320965.1 Panulirus ornatus
TACACACAGCACAAAATGACCTTCAGACCAGTGAACGATACGTTTCGAAATGATCACTTTAGTAACTATAAGAGGTTGGTATGCTTTCATATTTTTTCTTCCGCATGTCGTGTTATGTAGTTGTGAAAGTATAAAGGTAGTTTTTGTGCTGTGTACATATATATGTTACCGGACTTCACCTGCACAAGGTTACAACGCGAGTGAAAAGTTACCTTTTGAGAGGCTGTTTCACAGAGTACAGTCTATCGATGGACATTCCACTTGAAAGGAGTCTACAATTTCCTGCTACTGGAAGTAGCGCAGAATTGACTGGTTCATATCTTTGTCCCCGTTCGATGATTATCATTTCATGTGCATTTCGTTAGCCATACTACAATCATAGTGAATACACAGAAAGTAGTAAAATAGTGAGGTAACTGCAGTTGAATTGCTCAATGGGATCCAGGTATGTTTCTATAACCAATATGTAAAGTAACACCATTCATCTGATATCATCCTGATGCATTAAATGTCGAGGAGGATTTATTCATACACTCGACGACATCAAAAATCTCGGCTGAACATGTAGAGTTTACTGCGCCACAGCTGCTGGCAGTGCAGCGATGTCCAAGCTGATTATAACCGGTTTTAGGGAAAGAGTTCTTGGCATCGCCCGACCCTGGGTGTTAGGAGTTCAAGGTCTCTTACTGGAAGTCCTTACCTGGCTAGCCAGCGTCGTAACTGATCAATAAAGGTGTCGGAGGAACCTGGGCAGGCAACACGGGTCTGGCTTGGCCTGTCACCCTCCCTTGCCGGGGTCGTGTGCATGACAGCAGACTTCGACCCCCTGCTGAAGAACCTACTTACATCCTTCCCACCACTCCTCTTCTTCTCCTCCTCCTCCTCCTCCGGATCCAGACGCTCCTATAACCCTCCCCCACCTATCTCTAGGGCCTCCTCCTCCTCCTGCTAATCCTCATCTCCAGCTGTGCCTGGGCGCGGAGTAATGAGATAGATGGATGGCGGAGGGTACGCTGGGAAAAAAAAAAAAAGATGAGGAACATAAAGTAGGAGGAAATACGAAGTTTTTTGAATAGTTATGTGAAGAATAAGATATTTGAAATTAGTTGTAAGGGATGAACGTATAGTTGGAGCAATAAAAGGATGTTTTAGGATATTGGGGGATAATGAGGGTGTTGCATGTCGAGGGCAATAAAGGGAAAACATGCTGGATGTTGAGAAATGAAAGAAATAGAGTCGGAAAGCTAAGGTTAATAAGACGATGCGTCAGATGTGATCGGGTGATCAGACCAATGATTTGTGGTTTGCAGAAAGTCCTCGAAAATATTAAAACCTTATGAAGGATACGGGTCATGAGAACAAGTGGTGAGGGCAATAAACAAAAGGAAGACACTAAAAGATGAGGATTTTCTAAAAGGACGTAATAGCGAGGGAGAGAAAGAGGGGTTGTTGGGGGAAGGGGGTCATAATCCCCTAGGAGCCGATATTGTTTTGTATGTTGCCGCTAAAAAGTTGAAAAAGAAAACGGGGAGAGAAATAAGGGAGGTCTTAAATAAAGTAGTGTATCATGCAGTTTCCCTTGGACTAGGTTGGTAGAAACTAGAAAGAGAAACAGGTTGATATGATAACATAAGTGAGACAGCTGTTAGATGAGATGTTTTGGGCCAAGATGAAGGCGGAAGAGAGGATGAATAAGCTAATGAGACTCGAATATGTGAGAGATTTAAGAAAAGAGAAAAGAATTCGAAGTACAGAAGAAGTTCTGTGGTAAAGGTTGAGACTATGTAAACCATGGAAGACTTTTGGAGTACCGGAGAGACAAAGGGAGTATACAAGACTGTAGATTACAGAAGAGATTTTCGTGATACAGAAGAGACTTAAAGACAAGGACTTTTGGGCGAGGAGAACTCCAGTAGATTTGGAACTTCACAGGATATAGATGACACGTTTGAGTTACCAGAGTGATTCAACAGTACAAAAAGAAGCTCTAGGTTCTAATCAGAGATGTAGCGGTAGAAAAGAGACTTCATGGTGCAAGAGGACTTATGAGATGCATAAGAGACACGGCGGTTGAAGAGAGAGACTAAGAGATTCACGGAAGGAAAAAAAAATATGAGGTATTAGTACGTGATGAATTCATGTTTACATTAGCGACACCCTGAAGAGAAGGAGAGAAACAAGTACGAGAGATTTAATGGTGAATATGAAGTCCTGGAATACAAGAGATTCTAAAGTTCAGGAGAAACTATGGGGTACGGAGGAATGCTAAAGGAGACTTTTGGAGGTCAGTGGTAGTTGTCAGGGGAAAGGAGAGTTTTTTTGGAATTAGCTTCGACTCTGAGAAGTTAGAGACTGGAGCACATGAGAGATACTTTATAGACTGATCCTTGACTTAGAAGAGACAAAAATGCACGTGAGACCTTAGAGTACAAACAAGAGACAGAGACACGGAGATACTCATTATCTATACACAGATCTTGTAGTCCTGTTGTGTTCGTAGTGGTAGGCTGGGAGAAGGTTACTGAAGGACAGAGGATTCAGATTGACCAAGATGTAAACATACGAGAGAATCAGTCTCGTAGAAGATGACTGCCACCTTTTCCTGAAGTCTTTTTGAGAGTCGACAGATGATTCAGGCCTCTTGCCGATGGACCACTCGGTAGCGCCACTAATCAGTCAGGTATGTATGCTAGTAAATAGGTTATCAACTGGTTGTGTTCTATCATTCTTTCGTCCGTGTTCCTGTATCTCGATGGAGAGTCGATGTTTTGCTAACGAAGATGGAGAGTCTCTTCCTTTCAGTTGGGAGGAGATGATAGAATTGCCTATCTTCTGTTTCTCCCATTTCCCCAGCTGCCTAGGTGTTTCCCCATCTTTCCTCTTCTCCTGCGCCTGCTTCTAAGTGCGTAGAATGAGACAAAAAATAAAATCCTCCTCAACAATCCCTCGGGGAAACCTGCAGTGGCGAGAGGAGTCTTTCTGTATATCATCGTATTGATGAAGAGCAGCAAACAGACAGACTTACGCTCCCTCCTTGCCTCTTGCCTACCTGTCTAACTCGAGAGCAAGACGGGAAGAGAAATACCGTCTATTCCTGTTCCCCGCCCGCTTCCTTCTCTCCGTCCATCCTTCCTCCTGTCCTTCTGCTGTCTCAGAGAACTTCTCAGCCCGCTCCTCAAACTCTGATGGGGCCGAAGGTGGAGGGGTTGAGGGGGCAATTCCTCCTCCTCCTCCTCCTCCTCCCACCTCCACCTCGCCTCATCACGGTAAGTCTCACTCACTGTGGGGGGAGGGTGGATGCGCCATTAATCAAGGAGCCAGTGGTCAATCAATTAGCGCTCAATCCAAGTCGCTTAGGGCCCCAGTAAAATGTAATTGGGCAATAAACGGGCCTCCTAAATCACCAATGAGCGGGTAATTTTGGCACAAGGAGGAGGACTGAGGGAGATGGGAAGGAGACTGTTGCTTTCGATATGTGGACAAATATATATATATATATATATATATATATATATATATATATATATATATATATATATATATATATATATATATATATATATATATATATATATACAAAGGTCATATACATGTGGCGGGATGTTTTGTTTCATCTCCAGTCGAAGTGGTTTGTTTATTAAATGGTTTGTATCTTCGCCAGTAAGTGAGGGGCAATGCCTCCAAATGTAGTGGAGTATAGAGGTAAGAGGAGTTGATGAGGGCGAAGGTGTCTGCACTCTGTATCCCCCTCATCAACCCAGACACCAGCGTAATGCCAGACGAAGGTCATTTCGAACCTTTAACTTGATGGTGCTCTGGATTTGCCCTCAGAGGCGCACGTTAACCTTGATGAAGGATTTCATATGTGTTGTAACAACAATTTGCGCTTCTTTCTTCCCTTTCCTTCGGTCCAGGTGGAGTAGAGGAGCATAAAGCAACAGATGGGAGAATAAAGCTCGAGAAAACGTCCACTTAAAAGCCATTTTCTAATTACGTTTCACTTGTGGTAAAAAGTAATATTTCATTTTCTTTTGGTTTCTAGTTAAAAGAAAACTATTCTTACTAGATTTGATATTCTTCCATGTAAGTTAAGTTTAACATTATCATCTTCACAGTAATTTTGTGTTATGAAACATCCATAACCCAATTAGAACCTCTTAATACATTTGAGCATATTGCATATTCAAGTACGGGAGTCATTAAAACTTGAAATCCATCGATATAAGAAGCATTCCGGCGAGATTTTCGCCTTACTGCACCTTCGCGTGAGAGCAGCAGCTTTTATAGCACTATTATCACCTGGGATAATAAAAGCCGTGGAAAACGAGAAACACAAGTTACTGGTGGCAGAACCCTCGATAATCTCGTGGGATCCAGAAGTGAGCATTTCCGAACCCGTGTAATTTCTTTTTTCATTGTCGTGGGAAAACTTATTTATGGTTAAGTGGTGCTGGTGATGGTATATCAAAGGGTAATGGTATAGTAAAGGGTGGTGATGGAGATGGTATATTAAGGGGTAATGGTATAGTAGAGGATGATGGTGTTGATGGTATATTAAGGGATAATGGTACAGTAAAGGGTGGTGGTGTTAATGGTATATCAAGGGTTTAAGGGGTATCTGTAGTGGCATAGTAAGACGTGGGTGGTGTTGATAGTATATACTAAGGGCTTCCTGCAATAGAAATGGTGGTCGTGGTGGTATTCGAAGGGGTGTTGGAAATACTGAAGGGGAGGGAGTCATCCTTTCCAAGACGTCTATGAGGGTACGCTTGAAACATCGACCATTAATCAGGGGAATATGGTAGCTATTAGGATCAAGAAAGACAATATAATGAAAGGAAAATATTCCTCTGTATGCCTGAGAGTTTCTGACACCTTCTGCCGTCACAGATAACCTCGAAGGGACCTGGTGGTCTGTTGATCTTTGACTGCCTTCGTATTCCTTTGAATGCCTTCGTATTCCCTTGCAGATCATGTAATCAGTGTACAGATGTTCATGATGATGGTATAAAGATGCTGAATGCTTCTCTAGCAGCTTTGTAACATCTTGGCTGCTTCCTTAGGACTGCGGTTGCGGTGAGATGATGATGATAATAATGATAATAATAATGATAATAATAATAATAATAATAATAATAATAATAATGATAATAATAATAATAATAATAATAATAATGATAACAATGATAATGATAATGATAATGATAACAATAATAATGATAATAATAATAATAACAATAATAATGATAATAACAATAATGATATTGATAATGATAATAATGATAACAATAATAATAATAACATTGATAACAGTAATAATAATGATGATAATAATATCAATAACAATGATAATGATAATGATAATAATAATAATCCTTTCATTATTATTGTTATTATTGTTGTTATTGTTATTATTATTACTATTATCATTATTATTATTACCATTACTATTACTATTATTACTATTATCATTATCATCATTCATGAATTATCGTTACTATGTCATAGAGATCTACACTGCAAGGGGAAGTAAACTCCTTAGAAAGCATCACGTAGGAATGGTTTAGGACGCACGTTGGGGGAAGAAGAGAGAAGATTCCCTTGGAAATTATAGGGACATACGGGAGATGGGAAAGCCCATGCATAAGAGGGGGATAGGATATGCAGACATGGAGCAGTGAGGAAAGAACGAAGGTTAGGAAATGACGTACACTGGAAAAGGAAATGATGCATAAGAGAGAAAGGAACAGTGATGTAAATGAAAGACTAGAAACATGTGAATATACACGGGAATAGAAAGAAAGAATATGTAATGTGAAAAGGGCACACACACACACACACACACGCACACGGGAGGAGGAGGAGGGACCGTACACGGGAGCCGACTCACTCCTGCAAACACTCGATCCCAGATACACCCGGGCCGTATAAACAGTCATGAGTGTGTGTGTGTACTTACGTGTGCGTCTGTGGATACCTGAAGCGTTTATGTGTACATAGCCGACGTTACGGCGGTGGATATGCGTATGTGTTCTGTGTTATGTATGTAAATACACACACACACACACACATATATATATATATATATATATATATATATATATATATATATATATATATATATATATATATATATATATATATATATATACATATATATATATATATATATATATATATATATATATATATATATATATATATATATATATAATAAATATATATATATATATATATATATATATATATATATATATATATATATATATATATATATATATATATATATATATATATATATATATATATATATATATATATATATATATATATATATATATATATATATATATATATATATATATATATATATATATATATATATATATATATATATATATGTAAAGAGGCGTTGTTGCCTGTGAGAGTTAGTGCCTGGGAGAGGTGCTTTCTTCTAGAATTGCTACCGGTGAGAGTTGCTGCCTGAGACATCAGTGTACCTGGGAGAGTACTATCTGTACCCCTTGGGGAGGGGCTGCCTCTGAGATGCGCAGAGGGGGAACAATTCATTTCTTCTTTTCCTCACGTTGCGTTTGATAGTGATGCGATTTTTTGGAGGCTGCTATATCATCGCTTCAGCAAATCTTTTAAAGATATCTTTATCTCGGGAGATAGTGAGGGCATCTTGCGTCGAATAATCAGCGGTAGAATACCTACAGACTCCCTACAAGTCAATCTTAATTCTAAAGGAACCTCCCTCGGCAACATAGGGCAGGTTATGTCTGTATCTTCACCTCAGCAAACGCACAGCGAACTGGAGATGGTGAGGCATCACTTCCTTTCGTCAGAATCATAATCATATGCAGTTATTTCTATCTTGTTTACCAGTTTCAGTTCCCTCTTAGAGTGTGAGTGTCCACGTTGGGGCATCTGTTCTTCCATTCATTTCCATTTCGTTCAATTTTTTACCTCTCTTTCCCTCAGAAAATTCATGTAACATCTCCTCCTTTTACCTTTTGACAGACTCGTCCACCATCCTCTTTAAACCCCTGATAGACTAATTCACTATCCTCTCCTTCTTATGTAAAACTAGTTTCGCATCCCTCTCTATACCCCTGAGAAATTAGTTTACTATCCATCTCTCTCCCTAGACAAACTAGTTTACCATCCTCTCTCTATCCCCTGACAGACTCGTCCACCATTCTCTCCATCCCTCATGAAAACTCAATTCTCTTATAACTTGACCTTTTCAGTTATTCCTCTTCTCGTTCATGCGGTTAACGACTCCATCCTACTACCACACTTCGGTTCCTCAAGTTAAACCCTCTTAGCTCGTCTCGTTACACCCTCATTTTCAGGAAGTTTTGCCCATTTACGAGAACTGGCTCGTTCTTTTTCCGCTGTATTTTCTTAAAAACGATGTGACTCCAAGAACTTTACGTGTGGGAGGTTAGATCATCTCAAAACTTGCTATTCTCTTTCCAGGATCTCAAAATCTATATCAAAACGCAGGAGTAAAAAGAGAATGCAAGGGGTGACAATCAAAGGAGGGCTTAGACGATATACATTCATATAAACTAATGTATATATATATATATATATATATATATATATATATATATATATATATGAATATATATATAAATATTCTCACGAATCACATCCACCTTACATCCTCATCTGTTATTTTCTACTCATCTCATCTCCCTCAGCTTTACTTTGATATTCATAATCGTCATTTCCATTCTTTTTTTCAATTTCCATTCATAAGAACATTCTCCTCCAAACAGTAGCCAAGTCTCACATCTACTTATATCACATATACTTATAAAAACAAAAACAAAAGATCTCAATAGTTTTTGTACTAAGCAATGGAAGATTTTTTCTTCGATGGGGGACGAGAAGAAAATTTTTGAGGGAAAAAATAACATTTTGTGGAGTGCAGATTGACTTTCAGGTTTTCATATCATTATTTCTCATATTATGAATATAAAGAATGTTCTCGTTATCTATCCTCCGTTACCTTTATCTGCATCCATTTCAAGGGAAATAATTTTCCAAAAGAAGGAACAGAGAAGGGGGCCAGGTGAGGATATTCCTTCAAAGGCTCAGTCCTCTGTTCTTAACGCTAGCTCGCTAACGCGGGAAATGGCAAATAGTATGAAAAGAAAAACACACACACACACACACGCACACACACACACACACACACACATATATATAGATAGATAGATAGATAGATGGATAGATAGATAGATAGATAGATCAACAGATAGATAGATAGACAGACAAATGTATCAATATTCTATTTAATTTCAGTATCATTGCTATCATCCTTCCCTATTCATTGCTTCTATTTATTCTATAAATGTAATCTGTCGTTCCAAGGTCTAGCAGAACAAGACTAAAATGAAAACATTAATACCTATAAATCTGATTTACATATGGAAAGCAAATGATGTAAATAGTTCAACCACAAGCCAAACAGAATCAGTACAGCAATACCCTGGAATAGTTTCTTTCACACGTTGTATCTGTAGGTTTGTACAAGTAATTGAAGACAGTATGTAGTTTGAGGAGGATTGATTGAATATGGAGTGGCTTAAGATGAGGTGCCTGAGGACTGGCGTAATGCCTATATAGTGCCATTATGTAAAGGCAAGGACGAAAGTGGGTGCACGAGTTACTCAGGTATAAGTCTATTGAGTGTACCTGGTAAGTTGCATGGGAGAGCGGTGGTTGAGAGGAGGGTGGCATGCACAGAGCATCAGGCTGGGTTGAAATAATGTGGGTTCAGGAGTTCTAAAGGATGTGTGGACCAGGTTTTTCTTTTTAAGAATTTGATTATAAAATGCTTAGAAAAAGAGAGATGGAACTTTGCGTCATTTATTGATCTGGAGGAAGCGAATGATAGGTTTGACAGAGACGCTTTGCAGGAGGTGCCATGAAAATATTGAATGTAAGGAGACAGTGAAAGGTTTTATTCAAAGTGCGAGTAGGATGGGAGAAGCATGAGTGTTTCCATTCGGTGGGGGTCTATCAAGGGTGGCGAATGTCACCGTGGTTGCTTAATCTGTCTATACATGAAAAGGAAGGGGAGGAGGGGACAGAGGTAGTTATATATATATATATATATATATATATATATATATATATATATATATATATACCTCTCCAGCTTTAACGAGGTGACATCACGAACAAATGACCATGGGCTGGATGTGGCAATGAGACATGAAGACAAATCTACGGGTTTAACACGTCTGGTTGCTCTCCCCAAGGTCAATATCGCCGCATGTACACAAATACTTACATATATACACAAACACACGCACATACACACGTGTATAACGGCATTATCATATATATATATATATATATATATATATATATATATATATATATATATATATATATATATATATATATATATATATATATATATATATGTATATGTGTGTGTGTGTGTGTGTGTATACTCTCCTACACAAAGATTTGAAATAAACATGTACATGAAATATCATATACATATGCACACTTACACAATCACAGACACACTTTCTCAAAATGACGAGCAAATACACACACACACACACACACACACACACACACACACGAACATAAACGCACATGCACATGCAAACACCAACACGCACATGTAGAAACTCACACACCAACACAACCACACACACACACACACAGGAACACACGGCCAGAGGCAGGCAGGAGCGGTTGGCCGGCCGGTCGAGCCAACGGGCCGCGCGGGTCTCAAATGGCCGCTGCTCCGGGGAAGATTTATTACTCTCGCCTGTGAGTAAATGAGCTAAAACTCCAACGCTCATCCGCCCGGCCAGTATGTAGCTAGCAGGGTGACCAGCAGGACCAGGGGCTGGCTGCACGGAGCCTAAACGGCACACTTCTCCTCTCATACTCGCCCGTTGGATTTTATTCTTTTTATGGTTTGACGTTAATGGGTGATTGAGAGTGACTTCCGATGAGGAGTATCTATTTTTTTTTTTTCGGGTGGGTTTTGACGCCTTTCAGGGCGTCTCAAGCGGTTGGAACGGGTCGGCGAGGATGCCAAGTCTTCAGAGAGGATACGTGTGTACTTTAGGAGGATCTGGGAAATCCTGCAGGAGTGACGCAAAACTCATAAAGCAGTGATATCAATCTCCTATCATCGCGCGCGGCCATATTGTGCGATCGCTGGCTTGCGCGCTGAGTCCAACGGCGACCGGAGCGCTGGCGTGAGCGGCGAGAAGATGGCCGGCGCCGACGCATCGATGTGACAATTAATAAACCCTTCGCTGAGGTCTTCTGCAGGAGGTGTTCGTCCGCAGGAGTCACTGCCGACTCGGAGCCAGAACAGGACGCCCACGACACTTGTTGATGTCCTAGATCTGGGCCCTACTAGCCCAGTCTTCCCTCCCTCAAGTCTCGCACGTTTCCCGAAAATCATCGCTCGCCAGCACATCGCACGAAACATGCTGTATTTACACCCTTATTTTGCGTCCCTTCCCCGAGTGTTGAAAGATTATAAGAAACTAGAGTGACAGAAGTACTTAATAATCATAGCAAAGGGGAGATGGAAGTGAAAGAAAGTAGAGAAAATAGAGAGGAAAGACAGCGATATGTCGGAGTGGCGGTAGCGTCTCCAGCTCTCTCGGGCCTGGACCGCTACCCGCCCGGCCGCTCGTAAACTACTCCACCAACACGGTCGTAAAAATCTCCTGCTTATTTCTATCCATCTAGCTACCTTCCCTTCCCGTTATTTGTTGATGTAGTAGGTCCCAGAGGAGAGTGCAGTGCCTCGGGAGGATGCCGTGTGCTGGCGCGATGATGACCGCTGCTGATCGACACCACACAGTTGTGAAGTAGAGGGAAAACTACTCGTAGATTGGTTTATGGCGGTGTTTTATTGCCGGCTGCCGTGTGCCGCCCCGTCTTTTACGACGGGTTTATTTCACCGCTCTCTTTGTTTTATAAATTGTCGGAGATAGTTAAAACAATATTTATTGTCAGTATCTTAATTTACGGCCATATTAACATCATGGATTTTAACTAATTAGCAGACCACACAAGATTTACGGCCTCGATGTGTGTGTGTGAAGACCAAGTCGTCATCTTTTCGTCTCATGCCTCTCATACATAGATACCACTCCCTTATTATGCTCATTAAAATCATGATTCAAAAATATTTTGGGGAACCATGTTAACCATCTGATTAAGCCTCCATAACTCCAAAAGTTTAGAATTGGTCAGAAATTTAAGCACTGCCAGTACTTTAGATTAACGTTTCCACCTCCTGCATAGCCTTCAGGCAGACACACTCACAGCGTCATTTGGTTTCAGAAATCCATGGGACGAGTGATTATGTAAATATTATATATTTAAAACACATAATGTTGATTCAGCTTTGCAGCAGTATGACTAGAATATCAGAATATAACAGGGGTCGTGAATATGGTGAAGGAGAAGTGGGACAATTTAGTGTTAATTCTTTTGCATATCATATTCATGGCGTAATATATAGAGGATGAATAACTATCGTAATTAGTATATATATATATATATATATATATATATATATATATATATATATATATATATATATATATATATATCGTGTGTCTTTTGTTGATATTGAATCTATAAGATACATGTGTAATTTAGATAATAAATTAAGTCTGGCACACATACACACCTGTTTGAATTAAACCCGCTTACATCTACTCTGATGATGGTGCAAACCTTGGCTTATGGGAGAATGAAATCTAACCACTCTCACCGAAAAGATTGTGGATGACAATATCTTGAACTCTGTAGGAGAATCTGCCTCCGTAGGACTTTATAGTATCCCAACAAAAAACGGAATTTGGGAAAACGGGAAGCTCGAGAGATGGGGGAGGAAATGGAGTTGGGGGGGAATGGGAGGGTAATCTGGGCGGAGCTTCGTGATGACGTTAGCAGGTAGGAGGAGCCTGAGGTTTAATCTTCTTTAAAGGTTATACTATATTATCTGCTGTACATGGCTTTTTCTTAGAGATAGTACTGCATTTTTTATGAATCAATAAAGCAAATACGGGTCTTCAATGTCTTGTACATACCTTTAACTCGTGAATACCAAGAATGAGATAAACATTGCGAACGGTGGCGAAGATTCCCGTTGAGTTGACCCCATATGACCGCTCAGACGAACTTCACACGTGAGTGAGGAATGTTTCGGGAGCTTTTGAAACCAACTTATAAGTCGAGGGCACAAGAAATTATCCTCCCTCCCCCCCGAAGCCCACCGCAGAGCAACAGATTCGTGTACTAAAATGAGAAAAGAGATTATATTTACCGGCAACCACACACACACACACACACCCATCACCATAGCAACGGTAGACGCTGAAATAGAATCCTTGATTCTGATGAGATAGTTTGGGCGATCATAATAAAAGGGGATGATGGTCCTGATAAGAAAATTTCACACATGGGTGGGAACCGTGGCCTGTGTGGGTGGGCGGGTCATCCTTACCCCAACCACCGCCACATTGGGATCCTAGGGGGAAAAAAGGGATATATATATAATATATATATTTATATATATATATATATATATATATATATATATATATATATATATATATATATATATATAATGTACCAATCACAATTGACCTCTGAGTGATAGCACTAACGATGAATTACCATTTTGTATTAATAAAAACTCATATAGATTTTTCTTATTGATTCCTATATAGTGGATGTGTGTCCTTGGATCAATCTTGTATTCATCACTTGGTCTCTACCATACAACATGAAGAAGTAATCCACACTGGAATTTGAAATTGCTCTAAAAATGCTCTCTTTATGTATCTATCCATCTATATCCATATCTATCTCTCTCTCTCTATCAAGGAGATCAGACAGTATTAGCAAGGAGGTGTTAACTTCCTCTGTCACTAACTCTGTCCACGCCTTCACCTCTGCTGACCTGACCTGAGTTTGACCTCGTCTGTCATCACCCTGTCACATGTTGGCCAAACCATCCTTGTTCCCCTTCTGTCCCCAAGAGCCAGACCGTATCCACTGCCTTGGTTTATTGTGGTTTATCACTTTAACCTATCCTCTGTCTTGGGTTATTGTGGTTTATCACTTTTCTCTATCCTCTCTCTTGGGTTATTGTGGCTTATCACTTTTCTCTATCCTATGTCTTGGTTTATTGTGGTTTATCACTTTAACCTATCCTCTGTCTTGGATTATTGTGGTTTATCGACTCATTCTATTCACTATTCTGGTTTATTGTGGTTAACCATTTATTCTATCCACTACCATGATTTGCTGTGGTTTGAATACCTCTTCATTCTATTCACTTTTCTGTTTTGTTTTATTTTGTGTATCACTTCACTCTATCCATTGCTTTGATTTGTTGTGGGGTGTTACTTTGTTCTATCCACTATCTCCACCTTGCTGTGGCTTATCACTCTTTACTATCCACTGTCCCGGTTTATTGTATCTTATCACTTTATCCTTTCCACTGTCATGCTCTATAATGTCTCCTTATCTTATCATCATCTTTCCTTGCAGTATCTCAGTCTTTGTCCTGTCTTTACTATCGTCCTTTCTTCTAAACTACATCTTTATCCAGGTCTGTTCTTCCTCAACCTGATAATGCTCTTCAATTATTCCCTCTTTACTTGCGTCCTGCCCTTGGGGAGCAAACTCCTCTTTAATGGCCTACCCAGATCTATTGTTCGAAAATATGCCCCATTTCGCCACGAATCTGTCAAAATCATTTACGTCTCTTCTCAGCCCAGAGTCCATGAGTACTGTTTGTGTATAATTATATAGATTCCTTACCACAAGTATCGGCGAAGATTCTAATTGCGTCTTCGAGCACATTTTGTGGTTTCTGAATCCTTAATTGTTCTCTCGTGAGGTCAGTATGAGTTCATGTAGGTTGGGTTAGGTTAGGCATTATTCAAAACTTTTCTGTGAAAGTATTCCTTAATAATGTGTCACTGATAGATGTGTTTAGGAGCTGTCTTGTATAGGCCCATAAGCCTAATGCAGGAATCTGTTTCTAGGTTTTTATGTTTTGATAGAAATTAGATAAATAATTCACTCAGTCTTTATTCAGAATTGGTTTGATCTGATTTTCTGAGTAGAAAAGCTAATCTAAATTGCTAGGATCAGTGGCCCTGTTATGACGAGTTTTGTTGGAAGTGAAGAATGAGGGAGAGGTTCGTTGAAGAACTGGAGGGAGTGATGACTAGTGGGACGGATTTTGCAAGAGCTGAGAGTTGAAGGATCTGTAGGGTGTTCGCTACAGTGCTATTTTCGGGGAAGCATTGAGTGGAGGAAAGAGTTTTGTAGGGGTTGCGAGAAAATGGGAAGAATTGGTTGGTTGGAGGGATCTTCTAGAGTGTTGGCCAGAAGAGATGGGTTATGTTGGAGTTGCAGAATCTGGCTGGGGGAGTCGTTGGAGGGTTCTTGGGAGTGATGGCTAGCGGGCGGGACTCGGGGTTTTGCAGGCGTTGAAGAAAATAGCAGGGGACCGCTGGAGTGTTCCTAGGAGCGCGAGCCAACGAGAGAAATCTATTAAGCGAGAAGAAATACAGGAAGGCAAGAAATCCTATGACCCAAACTCAGATGTACTACTGTCCATCAGTCAGCTTTTATCTTTCACGCCCAATATCTCAAACACGAAAAGAAAACAACAGATCGCTAGAGTTCCCTTCGAGAGTGTCTGGAACAACATACGAGGTCAGGAACCTAGAAGTGGGTGTAGGGAGGGAAGAAGGAGAAGAAGCAAAGACTCTCGCATGACCTTCAAGTGTGAGAGCTAACATGGACTGACATCTTGGATTTCGAGGTCACTGTGCTTCAAACACGCATCGGATAAATCAAGTGACTCATTTTCAATGTTAATTTTACGTTAAGAAGGTTTGGGACGTTCTGCTTTATTTACTGCTTTTCTTTCTCTTTTTTTTTGTCAGGCTTCGTGTTACGAATTCGTCACCAGACGAATTTCCAAAGGCTTAAGGCAAAGACACGGGTAATTCGTGACTATGCACACGCACATGTGTGCATATGTGAGTTAGTATTTACCTATTTGTACTGTATGAGAGGGAGTTTTACACTCGTGATGCCCCTGTCTTTTGTGTGTGTGTGTGTGTGTGTGTGTGTGTGTGTGTGTGTGTGTGTGTGTGTGTGTGTGTAATATATTGCTAGATACAGCTCAAAACTTAAATCTCCATAGGGTGCTGTCATGGTATCAATATCTGTGCTGCACTGTTAGTGGGAATTACCGAAAATTATCAATGATTTACTACACATCGGTCACTGAGTCTATTCACACTGTGGCCTTCATCATACTCTGCATACTCTATATATCAGTCTCTCGCATCATTGGGAATGTACATCAACAAGTGGTATCATTTTGGACTCTACGTCAACTACTGGCATCAATGGGAGTATACATATGTCAACCAATGGCATCATTTGGACTGCACATCAACAACTACTATACTTTAGACTGTATATCAACCATATGCGTCTTTCAAAGTGAACAGAATACATTCAACTCCATCCACATTAACCAATAACCTTCTGATCTCTTCTACTGTCACAAACAGCCTTTGTAGGACCTGGTGGTGTGTTGCTGTTTGAATTCAGTTGTATTCATGGACTACCAACTGATTTTCTCGAACGTAACATTCCAATGACAGTTTACCTTCTGTTAAGTTTATTTCTGGTATAGACTTGGAAAATCTTAAGAAAAAAATAGCACACTATACACTTATTATATCTACATAACTAGACGCACTCAATTCTATCAACAGAGTCAGTGTT
The DNA here is from genome assembly GCF_036320965.1 of Panulirus ornatus. NCBI lineage: Eukaryota > Metazoa > Arthropoda > Malacostraca > Decapoda > Palinuridae > Panulirus > Panulirus ornatus. Next base: position 17,039,044 of record NC_092245.1, read on the forward strand.
ACCTCTTGGACAAGATATAGCGCTTTAGATGGTAAATGAAGTGAATGATTTATCTAACTTTCTAAATAAGTAAACATATACTCCTTCATGATGGCCTTTCCACTATACTGTCGTATAAATGATCGACAGATTTTCCCGTATTTATAGATAGTGGGGTAGGAAAGCTCACATGAGGCTTTTCAGATATCACAGGACTTATAGCATTGCTATACATTGCTATAAAGTCATATTGCATTGTCAGATGATGTAGTGTGGAGCTGGCACCGGACACTCTAAAGAAGGAGCCTTATGCCTGGTGGAGATGTCCTCGAGGGTGTGGAAGGGAACAAGTCATATCTTGAGGAAGTCTCAAGATTTAACCGAGAGGCAAGTTGTTCGATACCTAGTTATTCGTTCGACAATTGTTTGGTGTTGAATCATCCTCTGGCGAACTTCCCGGACGGTATAATGTCCGGTGGTGGTTGACTAGTTCGGTGATACAAATGTTTTACATCCCTAGCGAGGCACCTTCCTCAAACACGCCCTTGGACAAGGAAAAGGGAAGTTAGAAGTATACACCTGTAAGAGACCTAACTGACAGACCTCTGAACATCTTATAGGCTTTCTGACATCAGTACCAACGACCCTTCCCCAGTACCAACGACCCTTCCCTTGTGAACTCAGAACAAACCAGAGGACTGCCCTTAGCGTCAGAGACGCATCCATTTCATTGACTACATCCCGAATACGCTTCAGTTTCTTCGTTATACTTCAGAATACCCCTTGAAATACGTTTCACTGCCCTGACCATAGGGTACTGAAAAAAAAAGCATCAGAATCCTGAAGGCATCACAGACAGAGCCCACACGAAACATCAGACCCGTGAAAGCGTCACAGACGCGAACGTGGAACTTGTGAATAGCGCTACGAAACGGCCCCCCTGATGAATGCCATCGCGATTTCCTGTGCCCAGCCTTTTCCCCAGGCGAAGTCCACTCCCACTGCAGCTAAGAGACCCCAAGTCTACTCCCGCGGGAGGCGCGGCTGGGGGGCGATCATGACGCTTAATTGTCCTTTTCGAAGGGCTTGGAGGGGCGCACCATTGATCTGCCGACACTTGCATTGTTCCTCCTTCGGGTAGTTCCTCCGAATCCCGAAGCATTAATCTAGACGAGGCTCTCTTCCGCAGCGGGACACTGAGGGAGGGAAGTTGTGGTACTCCACAGAAGAAAACGTTTACCAGTGTAGAGTGTAACATTCTGGGTGACGAGAGAGTGGGGGGGAAACAGTGACACGCCTGGGGTGGAAAGGGATGATCGCGTTCCCCCTAAGGTGATTCAGGTGGGTTAGTTCCTTGGCGTGGTACGGTGGGCGGGGAGGTCTGCGATATTAAGCGCATGTAGCAAGTGGTGGACGCTGCTCACACCCACCCTCTAATTTGTGCTCGCCCCGCCCTCTCAACTCGTCTCCTGTGATCCTCCGACAGACAAACCCACCTCCTCCCCTCACCACCCACCTCCCCGCCTTAAAACGTCGTCACCCTCTCCACCAGAGCTTTGGGGAATCGCTCCACAGGTCTTCATTGTCCTGCACTTATTTGGGTTCTCTTTTTTTTTTCAACGTTGGCCTTGCAGACCCTGGTCCCCAGAGTACACTCTCTTGATCGTATTCATTTACGTCGGAGTTGCCAGGAGTTGTAAAAAAAAAAAGGAACCTTTTACATTTGTCTAGATTCTCATGTACGTTGATATTCAGGCAAATTCTTGATTAGATCACTTCGATATGCAGTCGTGAAGTCTTCACGTACAACTTTCTGCTTATTTAAGGCAATGGAAACTACTGCCTGTCCTATGGACTTGCACCGAGTTGGGCAAAACCTTTCGTAACAGATCTCATACCAAGAGAGATGAAGAGTTAAATCCTCATACGTGAATAGATTTTATATCCTCTTGAGGTACGTGGAACAGGGATCTCCCTGCCATGGTCAACAAGGTGAGCCAAGAGGCCGTAATTCTCTGTATAGGAAGATAAATGGCGATAGTCTCCCCCCTCTCTCTCTCTCTCCCTTCCTCTGCGAGTCCACCGCTGCCACGCCACCGCGTTCCACCCCTTTGACCCTACCTTCCACGGCCTCCAGGTGACCCGGCCAGGTAACCTCAGGTGGCTAATGACCCTGACCCCACCACTGGGGTCAGAGGTCAGGCTCGTTCTGACGTGACGCCTCGAAGTATACTGGACTGGGTACCGGAGGCTACATGAGGAATATGTTACAGTATAATGAATACAAAAAAAAAAAATCGAAAAAAAAATCATTTTCCATTCATAACGAATTAAAGTAGAAACATCTCTTCTAGATACAAATATCAATGCATTTACTTTTGTTTATTATTCCATAATCTTTGAGAATCATTTATTCTCGATTCGATCATCTTTTTTTTCTTTTAAAAGTCTCAACATCTTTGTGGCTCTGTGACTGCGTCATCCTCAACATACTATGCTACAAAGATTTGGATTGTTTGATCAAAAAGCCGTGATTGGGACAACATAAGAATGTGAGACTTAGATTAGTATAGGCTTTGCTGAAATTCGATTCAACTGGGCGGCTCCACAAAGCTTCGAAAACTTCGTTGAGAACGACAAAGAAAACCTAGCTATTACAGACTACTGAAATCACGACAGATATCTACGAGATGTGGCGGACTCTTTAGAACACTGCATCAATCTTTTGTTTATCAAGGAAGGAAACGTTCAAAAAATAATAATATTTATGAAATAACTGAGCAAACAGCCCATAAAGTATTCCATTGAATCTTCGCCCTGGAGTCTCAAACTCACTCATGAAAATTTGACTCGAAATAGCTTCAAACTTTGCTCTACTGCAGTCAAAAATTGGCACTTCTCAAGGGCGGTTTCTCATCCGGCTCTTTGGAATTGTTACTTACTGCCGGTTATGAAGAGTTGATGAGACACATAAATCCTGCCCTGCCAAAGGGTCCCTGGCAGGGAGTGGGCGGGTGAGGTTTGGGGTGGGGGTGTAACCCTGCCAGGGAGCCATGTCATTTGAGACACTTCGTCTTCTTCTCCTTATTCTTCTTCCTCTTCTTCTCCACAGTGAAATAATATCAACTTGCACTGGCAATGTGAATAATGTAACTCAATTGTAAATAAAGTAACTCAAATAATGTAACTCAGAACGTTTTTCTAATGGATGTGAAACATCCTTCAGTTGGAGAGAGAGAGAGGGAGGGAGAAAGGTACACTGAACATGATGCGAACGAGTTATACGAAATGAAAGATGAAAGCTAAATTAATACGAAAGATAGAGAATCATAACATATATATCCTTTTACGAATAGTAAGCTTATCACTTGACCCATAACACAGACACACACACACACACACACACACACACACAGACACAGACACACATATATATATAGAGAGAGAGAGAGAGAGAGAGAGAGAGAGAGAGAGAGAGAGAGAGAGAGAGAGAGAGAGAGAGAGAGAGAGAGAGAGAGAGAGAGAGAGAGAGAGAGAGAGAGAGAGAGAGAGAGAGAGAGAGAGGTATAATAAATTATTTCTACTGGGAAATAAAGAAATCGTCAGGTCATACCTGAGTGAGGAGTGGATACAGGTGGCTCTGGGCCTCGGCGAGGGCCAGAGCCTGGACTAGGGTGGCCGAGAGCATCGATTGTGTGAGTGACGGACGTCGCGTGTCCCCCTCCCTCATCTCCCTTCCCCTCCTCCCCTTCCCCAGGGCTAAGCTGGGAGAGGAGGGGAGGGAAGGGGAAAGAGGGGGAGGAGTTGGGGAGGATGAGGGAGAAGGAAGTCTTCTTTCCTTCCTTCCTTCCTTCCTTCTTTCAGGGGGATGTACGTGAAGGGAGTTGTCTTCCTTCATCATCTCTTCCTTCCAAAACTGACGAGGGTGATGTAGGTTCGTGAGTTGCTAGATAGATCGCTAGACAGATAGATAGATAGATAGACAAGCAGAAAGACAGAGCTTATAGATAGATAGGCAGGCAGCTATATGGGTACTTAAATATGTAGATAGAAAGATAAGAAATCAATAGATAGAAAAATAATAAATCAATAGATAGAAATATGATAAATCAATAGATAGAAGTATAGACAGCTGAGTATATAGACAATTAGACAGATGAATATAGAGGGAGATAGAGCTATAGACAAAAAGATAGTCCGGCAGACAGATAGATAAGAAAATATCTTCGATACAAGAAGGAAATGTGGACTCCCATCTCCCCCTTACTTACATCCTTGCTACTAAGTCCCCCATTGCGTAGCCTACCGGACAACAAAACATGTACTGTACACGTCATGATCAGCCAACAGGCCGCCTGCCAACCGAGCAGTCTCGAACCCCGGAAGGACATAATAGATCCCTAACATGCTAGCCATATTATTCTGGGTAGTTTGGGGGGGATAGGCCTATGTGGCATGTCCTCCAACTGTGTCGTTGGAATACAAACCCATGAGTGATGGCCAGAGGCTTTTCGGTGACAGAACGACGGAAACAGACAGACAGACAGACAGACAGACAGACAGACAGACAGACAGACACGCGTGGTGTTAGTAAAACACACAGACACACACATTAACGAAGATATGAAAATCTAATTTAACTCCTGATTTTTTTGAGACCTTCCACACACACTTCTAGCAACCACCATCCAATGCTGTCCTAACCCCTCACTTACCACTCAGCGACCATATCCAATACCCACTACTAAAACCCCTTTATCACCCTGTTTTTATCATACAAAACCTTATGACCACTGATAACCTCGTCCACCGATAACCTCGTCTTGAAACATCACCTGCTCTCATGTCTGTCATCTCCCTGTACTCCCAAGCACTGTCCTCCAGCAGATAACGTTATCCCTGGACCATCAAGTCACCTGTTGTCTGTCCTTCCCTTGTACTCCTATCTACTGTTCTCGATCAGGTAGACCTCATCACTGGACCATCAAGTCTCCTGTGATCTGTCCTTCCCATGTACTCCCATGTATCCACCAACCCCTACTAAGACTCGCTACTCTTCACTTACCACTCATCCACACTCGAACCCACCACCCACGCATCCTAATCTCCCACCCGACGCTTAACCCTCACCGTAACATCTATCCACCGTAACATCCCACTCACCGTAACATCCATCCACCGTAACATCCTCACCGTAACATCCCCCTCACCGTAACATCCATCCCCCACACGCACAAGACGGGCGAAACAAAAATGTTGAGGCGATAAACCGAGAGCGGCTCAGCCGTCTCCGCCAGCAGCCGGGCTTCTCGTTGCTTAAAAAGGGCCATAAGTACAAGTAATATAACATAGACCTCGAGAAGGCGTGATGGAGAGGCGTGATACAGGCCTTCATACATCTCCCTGCAACACCAGGATAACAATACGATAGCGAATCAAGAGGGAGAAATGCGCCAGCGGGTCCGTCTCACCACCTCGGGCAAGCCTCCTCGTTATAGTCGTCTGTTCCCCTCACAACGTCATGGATGGTCTGGTGGTTCCTCCCTCCCTCTCCTCACCCTCACTCCTTGAGAGTTAGGGTTCTCAGATGTATTAATCTGAGATGAAACTTTACAAAAGTTTTCGAAATGATTTTGAAGAGACTCCATACCTTCACGATATCTATATATCTCTCTCTTCTTTATCTCTGTTCTCATTTCTCAATGGGAGCGCGAAGCACATACAATGCATAACATCTCCAAGAGGATATGAATGATAGTTAACATCCTATATTAATGAGTCTCTAAAAACATCGCATTTAATGTAGATAGAAAAATCCACCTCTCTCTTATGTTTCTTTCCGAACTATCCCACAAAGCCTATCAACACATTATTAGACTAATTAGATGCTTATATATCGAGAATATAGATTCCATTTTCTTTATTAAGGGATGGATTCACTATAACATTCTGTTGAAATGATGTTGTCTGATTCTGTAATGTGAACCCCCAAATGAGGCGATACAAAGGATCCAAATGCTTCGAAACGCACCACATGATGAACACTTCACTTTTCTATATTAATTTCAAGGCTTTACCAGACATGACAAAAGTGCTCTTCAAAACAACGATGTAGAACACATTACGTAAAAATCTCAAAAGACAGAACAAACAAAAGTATCTTAAACAAGGGTATAACCCTCCAATATACTCTTCAATTACTCAAACTACCAAGCTTTGTATCACATCTCTTAAGAAACCATGAAAAGATTAGCGTAAACCCTATAGTTTTCTACATTCAAGCATTTGTAACTTACTCCTTTATTACCATCTAGTGCCCTTAAACCTACACTCTATCCAACCAGGGTAAAAAAACTCCCTCTACCTGATTAGTTTGATAACCATTTCTCTTAACCGATAAATTTCCCGCTTCAAATCCACGACTAACATTATTTGTACCTCCTTAGTTACACAATAAGTTTACAGGTCTTCCTCTTTGAAAAATCTCTACGTCTTTCAACTCCTACCACATTAATTCACGAATTTCTCTTCTTTTTCATTTACCACAAACAGCCTCGTTAGGATCCAGTGGTATGTTACTGCTTGCGGTCAGTTGGTGTGTTTAGTGGTTCCCTCGCCTCCTGAAGTAGCATCGTCGACCGTAACTCCTACAGAGTAACAAGTAAAATGCCAGAGAAGGCATCGCAGACACGAGTTCCAAGAACTCTCCAGGAATCATTGATACACAGTGAAAGACCGACCTTACTTTGTACTCATGAACCTCATTACATGTCACTGAAGTTTACTACAGTTTATTGATACAACGAAGGTATACATACATCAGAAATCTTTGATGAAATTATAAACTACTATGAGGTCTTCCGAAGGGCCTTCTACCTACATTCCTCGAAGGGTCTGTGAGGGACTGCTCTACCTTGTCATAACGTGAGAAGACTGCTCGAAGCGGAGCTGTCAATAGCAGGACGAGATGTCTGAATTATCTCCCATATCATGCTGCCGCTCAGGGATACAGCAATGTCAACTGACGAAGGACAAGAAGGGTGACATGAGTCTACGGTTGCATACATGATACGCGGGTCGTGACTCGGGTTCCTTTAGATTAGCGGTCGAGAGAGAGAGAGAGAGCATCTGGTTCATATTCTGCTCTTGTAGACGAAGAAGAGGTAGGGTGATGTATTAATGACTCTTCAATTGTTGGATAGAAGTAGGGTGATGTATTAATGATACTTTTGTAGCGGATAGAATAAGGGTGATATATTGACGATGCTTCTGTTGGTGAAAAGGGGGAAGGTGATGTACAGATGACGATTCAATTGGTGGATAGAAGAGGTGGGTGATGTATCAATGATGTTACTATTGATGGATAGAGGGAGACTGATGTATCAGTGATGCTTCTGACAGTGGATAGGGTGAGTCATATTGGTGGTGTTATTGTTGGTGAAAAGAAGTTGTACCTTCAGTGCATTTCCTTCAAGGAGAGGTGAGGGGGATGATATTGCTTAAGCATAAGAAAGGAGGAGGTATACAGCAGGATTTTCATACTAAGACAGATAGACATATGGACGATGACATGTCTGTCTATAGAGAGCATAGACAGGGTGTTGTGTTGGTGTGTTGCTTCGGCCAAGAGGCCCTTTTCATTCTTGTGGTGTCTCTGCAGATGCTGGTAGAGGAGAGGAAGGACTCTCTCTATTCCACTTATACTTTTTATAACGAAGAAACATAACCCACTATGTTCTGTAACGTCTGATGATGCTCATCTCTTCACCCCAACCTTCGCTTAAGCAACAATGACGATTGATGATTTAACCTTTATTTGATGGAAGGGAAAAATTTGTATTACGTAATGATGGGAGTTGATAGAATAGTGACAAACTTACTCTAGGAGTCGGTTATAAACATCTAGATAATATGATCTTATTTTCTTGATACAAATCATTGTACTTTCATTTTGCGTACATGCAGTAACACACACACACACACACACACACACACACACACACACACACACACACACACACCGAAAAAGCATGCAGGAATGTACCCTTCAAGATATACCTTCACTTTACAAACACAAACTCATCATTCAACACGCCTAGAAGTCTTACAGTCAACACAGTGTGTTTAATTATCAGTAGTCTTTTTCCTTACTCTCATGATCAACCATCGTTGATTAACAGACCATCTTTTAGACACATGGAGTTAGAGACACTTGAAATATTCATTACATAAAGATATTCCCCGCAGTATATAATCTTCCAATAAAAGGAACACACACGAATTACATTGTGTCCAGGCGAGAAGCCACACGTGTGTTGCTGATAAGTCTAACACATCACAAGGCTAAAGAAATTAAGAAAATAAGAGTCAAGTTAATCAAGGACGGCACGTGTTATCCTATCTTACACCAAAAATAATAATGATAACAAAAAAGAAAACGAGCTGTCAAACGCATTTAGAAAACGTAGCGTGGGCGGAGTATCGCGAGACTACACAACGTCTCTGCAAGAAATTTTGTGAGGTTATCTACTCTTCTCCCTCTCCTTTCGCGCTCCTCCTGCAACCCCACCACTCTCTCTCTCTCTCTCTCTCTCTCTCTCTCTCTCTCTCTCTCTCTCTCTCTCTCTCTCTCTCTCTCCCTACCACCTACCTAGGTGGTGTTGGTTGCACCTGTCGTCCCCAGCGCGCCAGGCCGTGTAGCCAGTGTCGTGTCGACGGGCTTGAAGTTGACATCGAACTCTTTCATCTGACGGCGAAACACACCACTGCCCCCACGATGGTATATTTAAAAGCCCTCGACCTGACCTCTACACTTTGAGAGTCAGTAGATTTTTTCTCTTCTTTTTGTTGGAGAATTGCAAGAAATAGTTGAATTATCACCAGGAAAATAATAGATTATCAATCTCGAGAACTCCACTCGCCAAAAGAAATAATCTATTCGTTCTAGTTTGGCTTCTTATGATCCGTCTTGCGGTGGATTCAAAACATATTTCTCGCTTGGCGAACGCAGAATATTCATCCTCTCTAGATGTGTCTTGGGTCCGCCGCACATACACAAGACATGAAACATTTTATGTTAGGATTTTTCGTGAACCATTGCCAGCATTAACATTTAGAAAGCGAGCAGTAAAAGCAGTCAGAAATTATATATATATATATATATATATATATATATATATATATATATATATATATATATATATATATATATATATATATCCGTTCCTGAACATTTTTCTTTGATTCAGCAGATTCTAAAAAGAAACCCTTTACAAGATCTTATTCGAATCAATTTTCCTGCAGATGGTTTGGGTTGGTTTATTGGATTCGAAGCGTTTCGGTTCACCATTTTTGATATAGAACGATTCATCAAGTCTGGCAAGTATTGGTTTACTTGTTTCACCAGTGTGAAGCAGTATGGACTGGAGAGAGAAAGAGAGAGGGAGAGAGGTTCCAAATTACAGCAGGCGAGATGATGAAGGAACTAGACGTAACCTATCTAAAAACCGACAACCGATGAACCCTGGTGCACTGAGATACATCCTGGCCCAACCAGACGTGATACGCGGGAGGTGGTGGTGGCGGCAGATAAGCACGAATAAAGAAGGAGAGAGAAAATGATGTAAGAAGAAAAGACAGAGTAACAGAGAGAGACTGAGAAAAAGAAAACAGGGTAAAAGAACTAAGCTTACTAGATAAATGGAATGATAAGGAACGGAGCGAGAGAGAGGGAACAAGGAAGAACATCACCTCCCCCCTTCACATACACACTAAAGTCCGCAAACGGAAGTGACTTCATGCCAACAAAACTCACGCGGGGAGGAGGTGGAGGAGGAGGAGGAGGAGGAGGAGGAATATGCAGAGAGAATATGTGTGAGTGTGTTATTCTTAGATGTGTCAAGATGAGACACTGATGGCCAACTTTACAACCGCAAGTCCTCCCTCATGCTGAAAATGGCTCGCCCACCAACCCTTCCAAAGCACACTTCGCCTCAGAGGCCATGTTCTCATTTCCTTCGTCATAAAGACCTTTCATATTTTTTTCTGCATCTTGACATTAAGACCAAGAGCTGTGAGCTGATACCAAACGCGTCTTTGTCCCGTCTATCGTACGTCCCATCTATCGTCCATAAAGAAATAAAATCGTAAGAATGATAAAGATATCGAGAGGTTTGTCAGAACGATTCTGAACGAATGTGCAAATATTTTGCTATCAATAGAAACCAGAATTACTTGTAAAATCGCTTCCTTAGATTACGTCGTGGTTGATAAACAAAGAAAAACCCCAGAAGGACAGAAAATCCACAAGACTGAATCATCAAAGTGAGTCAGCACTGTATGGTATATCGTCAAAGTGAGTCAGCACTGTATGATATATCATCAAAGTGAGTCATCGTTGTATAATAAAGCTTCAACATAAGACCTTTACAAAGTTTGTTAATCAAGCCTTTCCATTAACGGCAAATGTCGTCTGTTGCATTCGTAACTCTGCGAGACACAAGAAACAAAACTGGACAACTATATAAAGATCAAATACTCTAAAGTAGTTTTAGAATCCAATGGTTTACGTGAAACAAGAATCCAAAATGAGCATACCTAATCTTAGATCAAATGTGTGTGGGTGTATAAGCTTTCAATAGAACTAGGTACATTGTGCTTTGTATCCCATCACGTGATGACAAAGTCTAGATATATACATCAAGGTTTACGTAAAAACGAATTAACTCTGATGTAGATGACTTAAAGGAACGGAGGCAGGATGAAAATAAACAAGTTCATGAAGACTGATTTAATCCACGAACAGATCAGTGACGTCAAAGCCATCCGGCTTGCCAGCTATGTGGTGACATCAGTTGAATGATGAGGTCACCGGTGACGTCTGCTTCAACTTGTACCTGAATGCACCACGAAATTACGTATAGATTTGATTTTGTTCATATTTTCTCTCTGTAGCTCAGCCTCAATTAAGGGAAGAATAGATGAATAACTTTAGAGCCAGCATTGTGAAAAACCTCAATATCTTATATTCATACAGAGTGTTATTTCTGTGAGCTTCAATGTATCATATTCAGAATATGTTTGAAACTGTATCAACGTTCGTTTCAAAGCATTCATAGAGATCTCCATGAGTAATGTGAAGCAGTTTCGGTTGAGGTTCTAATATCATGACGTATGTAGGACATTGAAGCTGCTTTATACCATAAACCTTTTCATCAGTTAGCAGAAAACTTATGTAAATATTAAACAGATTCTGGAATTAAGCTATGATAAAAAATCGGAGTATTTAGATAAAGTTCTTTCCTGTCTTTTGTTCCTTCATATTAAATCTATCTCAAATGGCCCTCGAGACATGTTTCAAAACTCGTGTCGATGTAAAATGCACTGGCTTCACTTCCCGATATTCATCTTCCGCTGAGGGAATTTTTGGCTTGCGAATAAAACTCTGACGTAAATGCGATTAGCAGATTGGCTGCTCCCTTACATCAAACACACATGATATTTCGTGTCTCTGGTTTGTAAACAGGAAGACGCAAGTACACTCCAACTTCCTCCACAAATTGGCGAAACTGTCATTGGATAATCTCTTTCTTCACTGAAAGTTTTCAGTTTAATAGGAGTGACAGACATAGTTCTGCAAGCACAGACAGTCCTGTCTTGTTTAAATGTGAGGAAGAAAT
>NC_092245.1:17055700-17060700 GCF_036320965.1 Panulirus ornatus
TAATTGCCCTGAGGGATCTAATTTCATTTAAAGAACACAAGAATATAATCAAGATTGAATTAACAGTTTCTTAAACATTAGAGAAATGTGTATTTCATGTATCAGCACCATAGCGAGAGCTTGGGAATATGTATATCGGCCTTGCTACTAACGTTGGGAACTACAGATCACTATATATATATATATATATATATATATATATATATATATATATATATATATATATATATATATATATATATATATATATATATATATATATATATATGATAATACACATTGTTTATGTAAAGTTCTGGTGAATCATACAATATTTAAGGATGACAGAAAAAAGACTAAGTCACACTTTACAACTTAGCAAAACTTAAGTGAGCCTAAAGGATCCCAGTATAGCAGCAAATTTCACAATCTAAGAAACCAATAGATCACTACCTCAGGCTAGACAGACAACGGATATAGGACTCTGAAAGCTGTGTCTAAAACACTCCTGTCTTGAACCTTGTACTACCTCCACTGTTTGCAGGAGGAGAGGGAGGAAGAGGAAGAGAAGGAGGAGGAGGAAGAGTAGGAGGAGGAGGAAGTACTGCACCAGCAGGACGGAATGAAAGTAGCGGCGGAGGCAGGGAGGAGGAGGAGGAGGAGGGTCATCGGAGGAATACAAAGTGATGTATGATTCCCAGGTCAATCATTACTGTCGGTGCGGCCTGCTAGTACCACCTCCCGCTACCTACCTTCCACATGATACATGGCGAACCAATTGACGACGAGGAGAGGTAGGGTGATATTGGGATACGAATAATGAAATATCGGTATATATATATATATATATATATATATATATATATATATATATATATATATATATATATATATATATATGCCACATCTACTACTACCACATCCTCTACCACCACCACAACCACTACCATAACCATCACAACTACTACCACTACCACCACCCTCACCCATCCTCTCCGGGGACACATTGAGATCCTCCTAATAATGATCTTATCCGTGCATCCAGTTCCCGCTCTCTCTCTCTCTCTCTTTCTCTCTAATTAAAAACAGTGATTACTTAATTTCCCCGCTCGTAAATCCCCCAAATCGAAGTGGTTTTGGGTGGTCAGGATTTGGGATTTATGTGGTGATTCTGCTCACTCTGCTGCGAGATTATATTGTTTTATTATCTGTGAAGTTTGTGTGTGCGTGGCGGAGTGTAGATCCCCTCATTATGAAAGTAAAACAGATCTTGTCCTACCACCTTCTGAGACCCGACGTAGCAGACACTCTATGGGAGATGTGTGTGTAAATGAATTGATTTACAATTTACATTACCATCGGAGTAGACCGGTCGTATAATTTTCTGTAAACGATGTGTGTTAATGTTGGTATGATTCATACGGGTAGAGACAAGCAACATGTCCCCATCGAAGCGTTATTTTCCACACCCAGACGACTCACCCACGAGACTTTTAAGCTCAAAGGAGCGAACGAATACGCTCAAGACAACACATACAAAACAGTCAATTTGACCTCAAAAGGAGCAAGCAATTCAAACTGAATGAGAAGACCAACACCTAAAGAGCAATTTAGCCTCAAAGCACAAAATATCATCTACAAAACGAACAATATAGACTCACAGGAGCGAATCAAAACACACAAGAAATCAGCTCGAATCTACCTCAAGTTGTCATCACCCATCAGGTACACAACGACGCCCCCAGCCAAGAACATGGGACACCTCACCTACCTACTTATCCCTGAAAAATTAAGCAACTTTCTCTCCCGACCGAAAACCTACACAGACACACATTTATTTCCCCAAGTCACTGGAAACAGATATCAGCCCACGAACTATTATTCTTACCAGCGTCGTGTACAGGATATCTATCTTGCCTACGCAGCTGCCCTTCGACAATTACCCGAACAAACTACCGCTAAATGCAGCTAATTATTTCTCTTTCACCTGACGTCACGCGGTTGCCAGCCACTGCCAGATCGAAATCCCATCCTGACGTAGAGACATCTCACATTCATCTTCCATCAACAGTTGAAAGTCTTGGTTTATATAGAGAGTGAGTGTTTATATGGGAGCCTCTTGTTCTGCCGTTAAGTTAATGAGTTCGTTGGTAGTTTGAGGGTTTAGGTTGGGGGTCGTACGCCTGTCTTAGAATGACTAGGATGTCTGTCATTATGTCAACTCTGGCTTTTGAATATTCAATGATGGAACGAAATTGCCGTCCCACTGGAAACACCCAGACAGATTAAGGGCATCAATAAGTCTCGAAGTGGGACTAAACCATAGGGTAGAATATTCATATCCATCCATACATGATTGTCGTCTTAGGAGACAGAGGGGTCATGTGTCCCTTTTGGTCTTGAAGACCCACAAATATCGGTCGGGTAATTCCAGTCGATTGTCTGTTGTGGAAAAATGAAATTAGAGGGGTTACCATAGGCCGAGGAGACGAGCCTTGGTCCTAATTACTCTTTCAAAGAAACAAAGAGATTGGAAAGGAAGTTTGACTTTCGAAATACTGAAATACAAGAAAAAAGGAAGCTATATATATATATATATATATATATATATATATATATATATATATATATATATATATATATATATATATATATATATATATATATATATATATATACTTTACTCTTTTTATCAATACCTGTATTGTTTTTAGTGATTTAGCTTTTCAAGACAGAAAAGCTGAGACATAAAAGACTTTAAACACATAAAAACATTGCAAAATGTCCAACTTGGTATCAAGTTATATAGGTTTGAGTGATTCTTTCTTGTTTTAATCCCTTGTATTCATCAACTGTTCGTTGCTGATTGATACCCGTGAAATCCTAATGGTGAAAGATGCTCCCATACATCACAATAACTGATGCGCACAAAACAAAGCAAAAATCCCTCCGATGGAAATACGAAAAGAAAACTTAATTTACTAAAAAGCCGGAATAGGAGGTCAAGTACGTGTGGAGAAAAATATTCAGAAAAGTGAAAGGAAAGCGAATGATATACATAAGGAAAAGGGAATGAAAGAAAAAGAAATTGAGAAAAGTAATTAGACATCATGTTGGTCTATGGAATTATTAACGTGGAACTATGACCATGAATTCATGATGGTCGTTTATGGGGGGGTCGTAATTACCAACGACCCCCCCCAATTGGAAAAGGGAAGAAATAGAGACGTAGACGAGATTCCCCTCTCTCTCTCTCTCTCTCTCTCTCTCTCTCTCTCTCTCTCTCTCTCTCTCTCTCTCTCTCTCTCTCTCTCTCTCTGAGAGAGAGAGAGAGAGCCTTCCAGGCCATCGAGGCAGCTAAGCAGGAGCAAAGAGCAAGGGAGGAGGAGGAGGAGCAGCAGCGGCAGCAGTAACGGAGATATTGCACCTATATCATTACAATGGCCAACTGCCCGTGCATTACTAGAATTATGCTTGTTCTACCCACTTTTCCAAATGAACAATAAATCCTACAGATGGGTGACAGCCGATGGGGCTTTGATGGGCCGGGGGGCCGTTACCACCAAGCTCAAAGCCCGTGACGGGTAGTGGTGACGGAGTTTCGTGACGCTTACAGTCGGCAGTATTTTTTTGTCTAATGGATGTTACGGGGGGTCTAGGAAAGGGATGGGATGGTACGGGGTGTCTGGGGGAAAAGAGATGGGATGGTACAATGCAGCCAGTAGTCTAGTGGTGCCCCCATTTTACAGCAGAAGCAGCAGCAGGAAGGATAGCAGGAGGAGGAGGAGGAGGAGCAGCAGCAGGAGAACCAGTAGTAGTAGTAGTAGTAGTAATGGAAGAGGAGGAGGAAGGAGGTTTCTGGAGTGCCTCTGATGATGAAGAACCTAATGTATGGGAGGGATTTATCCTACCCTCTTCCATCACTCCCCCCTCCTCCTCCCCCTTTCCCCTTTCCAACATCCATCCTCTACCCTCCCCTTCCACTACTCCCATCACCTCCATACCTTCCCCCTCCCTCCTTCCACTACCCCTCCCTTCCTAACAACAATTTGGTTATTAATAAACTGTGAACGAAAAACTTGTTGTGGGAGTACAACCTCCATTGGCGCCCCATTTGTGTGTGTGTGTGTGTGTGTGTGTGTGTGTGTGTGTGTGTGTGTGTGTGTGTGTGTGTGTGTGTGTGTGTGTGAAAACATTCGTCAATAAGTTGTTATAATGAATATCGACATTATAGTGCATTTCTGCGTTTCTATTTAGCGATTACTATCCTGTAGGATCACTGCATATGCTTGGAATCTATTCCATTCATGTAATCAGTCACATCTGCTGATTTACGCACGTATCTCATCAGTTGTACTCACTATTCATGTCACACACTTACTTCACCCTTTCACACCCTAACACAGTCGCACACACACACTCTAGCCCTAATAATTCATATCATGGGTGCATAACTTCTATAGGCCTATGGTCATATTTCATCATTATTTCAGACCTATATCATATATTTTTTTCATCTGGCCAAAGTAATCTAATTTCTGTGTTTTAGATTATCTATCTCCATACCCTGAATCGTAGGGCGGAGGAGAGAGAGAGAGAGTGGGCGGATGGGAGGGAGGGAGGGAAGGAAGTCTGAGGAACTTGTGCGAGCTCTCACAAGCGGGCGTAATTATGCAGAGTGCGTCGAATCTTATATTTCATTATAGCGTAGCGTCTGTTTGGTGGGATGAACGGGAGGGGGGTGGTCGAGGGACTGATTTATGGAGGTTTGGTTGGTGGGGATTGGTGTGTGGCGTGGAGGTTTGGTTAGTGGGTGGGTAAGGAGGTTTGGTTAGTGGGTGGGTGAGGTTTGGTTGGTGGGTAAGTAAGGAGGTTTGGCTGGTAGGGGACTTGTGTCATAGAGGAATTTGGTTGGCGGAGATTGGTGTATGGTAAGGGGAATGATTAGGTATGGCGGAGATTGGTGTGTGTGTGGCAAGGTGGGGATGATTAGGTTGGCAGGGGTTAGAGTGTGGCAAAGG
>NC_092245.1:17065700-17078200 GCF_036320965.1 Panulirus ornatus
TCACCTCCACACAATACATGTAAGATCACCTCCGAACAATACATATAAAGAAATCGCCTCATCCCAGGATCATCATGTAAGATTGCCTCCCCTCACGATGATGTGTACGTCTACCTCGGTACAATATGGAGGCAACAACAGTAACACATGAAACACACTCAACCTCCACTCCGTCCATGACATAAAGACAACATTAAGACCAAGGGAACCCTACACTGCCGGGACATAAACCTCACATAAACATAAACCAACGACGGCAAGTCCTTCCCTACCCTAAACCCCCGTCAACGACCCTCCCTCCCTTGCCCCTAGGCAACTCCACGTCAACTTCCTTCCCTCTAACCTCTTTAAACCCTTATACGACGACAAACTTGGCTTCAGCACTTATCATCCCCCACCTCCTCCTCCTCCTCCTCCTCCTCCTCCAGCAGCAGCAGTGGCATGGACTGCTTCCTCGAATACGTATTTCGAGCACATACCGGGAGAGGTGCTGCGACTTATGTTTACGAAGTACCGACAGCCTATAAAGAAAAGCGAATCTACCTTCGCTAAGGCTTTTGAAGAGCTCCTCTTCAGCTCACGGCTCACACGTGTCCTCGGATCCACGTCTCGTGCGCTGTTATATCTTTTTTGTCCCTCCCTTTGTACCTTATCTTTCTTCTTGTTTTCTCCTCTTCTTCCTCCTCCTCGTCGTTATCTTCCTCGTCTTCGTCTCCTGCTACCTCTCCTTCTGTTGCTGCTTCTCCTGTCTCTGTTGTAGGAGCTTCCGTTAGCATAACTCTTACTTTTGCTGTTGATAACTACCGTTTCTAAACGAGTTAGAAGCGACATTTTCTGTTCAAACTGAGTTCCCCCATCACAAGATTTGTGGTGATGAAGAACTTCTGCTGGTGGTGGTGGTGGCGAAATTAATCTTCGGCAGTGGAGACGATGCTGATGGTGGTGGTTAGCGATGGAGACGACGATGTTGGTGGTGATGATTCGAGGTGATGTTGTCAGCAGTGGAGAAAATGATGTTGGCGATAGAGGCGTCGATGGACGTTACTAAGTGGTGGAGGCGGTGGTGATGAGGGTGATGATGTAAGTAGTGAGGGGGGGGGAGGAGGAAGAGGGCTGTGTGCTGGAGATGGGTGCATGAGTGGTGGTGGTGGTGGTGGTGGAGGAGGCGGCGATGTAAAGTGTTGGAGGCGGGCGATGATTAGTATTCGCGACTCATCCCAGCGATCCGCCACGCAACCCGGCCCAAGAGGGCGTGAGGAGCCTCCATCGGGAGCTAGACGGAGGTGTCTGTGTGTGTGAGTGTGTGTGTGTGTCTCTCTCTCTCTCTCTCTCTCTCTCTCTCTCTCTGCTCCTTCCTGATTTATCAACGACCTTTCGCCGTAGTTATCAGTTCCCTGATATATTCTTTTCATCCAATTTACAAGGTCATCTTAGGTTTCTGTCTTGCCTACTCGTTCTTTAAGGGGAAGTCAGACACTCATCTCTCTCTTGATCTTTCTGCCGATGGACCTCCTCTTCGCAGGATTCTTCCCCTTAGATTCATTTCATTACTTCCTAAAGCATTTCTTGCAATGTCAGTGTATCATTTATCATCAATATCATTATCGTTATAATCATTATCATCACTAGCATTATTATTATCAATTATATTTGTTTCCACACGCACGCATTCCATAATTTATCAGTCTCTTCTTATATCCATATTTCCTGTTTTGGTTGTTGGAGACACTGATGTGCCATCGGATTTTAGTTTCTCGTCATTGCGAATCAGCTGTTGTTCACCCTCTGCTTGACGACTGTTTCAACTGGCTGTGAGTTGAATCCACCCACCAAACTCCGAAAAAAATCAATTCTGATAAGTATTTTGTCTATTCTTCTTCATATAAAGAAAGAAATTAATGCTAAAACGCTGAAACGGTTATTGCCAAAAGACAAAAGATAAAGTAATATATATATATATATATATATATATATATATATATATATATATATATATATATATATATATATATATATATATATATGACAGAATGCTTGTATTTTCTTTATTTATAGACTTCACACGCTACGTATATGTATATGCATGATAGTTAACTATGTGGGCGGTCTGCCCACACCTGCTCAATGATACAGACAAATATTATCGTTTTCTCCATGACTGATCATACACAGTTCCTCTGAAATTATATTTAGATATGGTAATGACAGTCGTTCTTTTATGTTGTTCGAAGCCTTTGCCTCCACCAGTGATGCCATTTTAGGAGGGACATACCAGCCTTAGACACGAGTGATGCTAATTTGTAATTATCAAAAGACTCCGGGCAATGTATATATATATATATATATATATATATATATATATATATATATATATATATATATATATATATATATATATATATATATATATATATATATATATGTTTGCTGCAGATGATCGTAAGGAATAATGTCAGAAATGTCTTTCTTCTATGAACCACATCTTCGTTCCTTTAGTTAGGTCGGAACGTAGTAAGAATACCACAGATATACCGGAACATCCTAGGGATATATATACCAAATATCCCTTAGATATACTAATCATCCTAGGGATATATATACCAAATATCCCTTAGTTATACTAATCATCCTAAAAACACACCAAAAACCTCTTACAAACATACCAAAACATCCCAGAAACATACCAGACACCCCAAAAGCATACCAGATACCCCAGAAACATACCAATCATCCCAAAAACACGCCAAAATCATCCCAGAAACATACTCCCAAACATCCGAGAAGCAAGATAGAAACAAGTCAAGCAGAAAAAAATAAAACAATCACACGAGAAAACAATCACGCCTCACCAGTTAACAAAAAAAAAATAACAAAAAACACAAAACCAGACGAAACTCATCCGAACTCACCGCGTCAGACAACAAAAAAAAAAAAAGAAAAAGAAAAAAAAAAAGGAGAAGGGAGGAATAGAAGAAGAAATAAACCATACGTGTGTTGAGTAAATTCTCTTTTTCCTTTCAGTTTATTCTGCCTCGTGACGCCTGATAAACAGAGAAAAAGAACGAATGTTTTAGAAATGATGATCATTGATCATGAAATGAATATAGTGAAATTTACCGACATTGGTCACAATGATTATATATATATAATATATATATATATATATATATATATATATATATATATATATATATATATATATATATATATATATATATATATATATAGCAGAGCTGTTCTATGTCTAGAAGGATGAAATGATCATTCTTTTTTTTTCTTACGCCACAGCATAAATCTTTAACAAATATTAAAGTAATATCGATCCTACATACTCACATGATGTCCTTGTAATGTCTATACTGTTGCTGTTGTTTTTGAAGCTGTTTACGTCCCTCCACTATTATATCTAACATTATTTTTTTACCCCCATTTTTTTTCATTGTTTTCTACATCATCTCAGATCAGTTACTTCGAAAGGTGTGTCTCCCTAAGTCCTCCTGTGGCCACAGGAAGCCAAAAGGGGATTTGAAGCCTTTGCTTTTGGTACCATCTTCAGACACCGAATCTTCATCACTTTCTTCAACTATTTCTCCATCATTTTCTCCTTCATCACTTTTTCCAGCTATCCCTCCATCACTTTCTCCAATTGCTCCCCCATGACTTTCTCCAACACGGCTTCAGCCACCTCCTCTAAAACCCCCTTCTCCAGAATTTCCTCCATCTTCACCACCACCACCTCTTCTAGAATCTCCTTCATCCACCATATCTCCTACAGTTTCTCCTCCATTGTTGACTTCTTTCAGCTTTTCTCCACCACAGACTTGAGTTCATCCACCACGGCCACCACCCCTCCAACACTCCTCCCTTTATTAAGTCTCAGTCATCTCTCTCTCTCTCTCTCTCTCTCTCTCTCTCTCTCTCTCTCTCTCTCTCTCTCTCTCTCTCTCTCTCTCTCTCTCTCTCTCTCTCTCTCTCTCTCTCTCTCTCTCATCTCTCTCTCTCTCACACCTTGTCCAGAAACTTTTCAGTCTGCCTTATCCAGGAAGTGCGTCAGCACCACCACAACCACCACCAAAACCACCACCTCTTCCATCGCCACCATCACCACCATCACCACCACCACAACATGGCAGGCTGTTCCCACCACCATCCATTACAAGCCGTCACAACAAACAAGATAATACTCTAAATGCTTCGCTCATTGTCTGCCTTCTCCCTTCCCCCCTTCCCTCCCCATCAGCCGACTCCCCCAGCCTCCACAACACAGATAATGCTACCGGAGTTTCTTAGCAGCGTCCCTAGGGGCTGGGGACGCTGCTAGGATGCTGGGGGAGACGGAGAGGAGATGGAAACCCTTCCAGTAGCAAGGTATGGAAGAGGATAGAGACAGAGGAGAAAAGAATTTAACCTGTGATTGAAGGAGACGAACTTTAACCAGTGACTGAAAGAGACGTTGGTGATAGTTGTGGTGATAGTGGCGATGGGAGAGTAAATCTGTGAGGTTCAAAATGACGAGGATGATTTATGTTGACGTGGCAACAGACGATGGGCTGAAGAGAAGAACCAGGCGGTAGGACCAGGCTTCGAATCCAAAAAAATAAAAGCGGACTGAGGGAAATTGTTATCATATGCTACATACGTCAGATAGTGTACGTGTGCTAGAGAGAGAGAGAGAGAGAGAGAGAGAGAGAGAGAGAGAGAGAGAGAGAGAGAGAGAGAGAGAGAGAGAGAGAGAGAGAGAGAGAGAGAGAGAGAGAGAGAGAGAGAGAGGGGCTTGCTTCAATCAAGTTACCTTTTTACGGAAACAATTGAGATAATGACAGAAAGTTCTCTTCAACAAACCTTCCCCAACAGACAAAACCCATCCTACCTGAACAACGAAAGAAATAGATAAAAGAAATAGCGTTTTAAACATACAGACTTCAAGAAATAGATCTAATTTTCATAGTCATTTACCAAAGAAATAAAAAAGAAAGAAATCTGAGCAAGCTTCATGAACAACCCCGTCAACAAGATACCAGAACTAAAAGGAGCAATTATGAGTAACAAAGTAAACAGGTCCTTCACGTGGATGGTATAGCCTCTCACTTTGACAACTCAGGCGATGTACACCCGACCTCTAGCTTCTCGAGATGAAGGACCCATTAACACTGTGATGCACCTACTTGTTTTAATACGAAGCGACACTATATTTCTCGTTGTGTCATAGTTACAGCGCTATAAGTGCCTTGAGTGCTTTACGCGACCATAGCGTGGAGTTTAAGATTAAGGAGTTAAATCCGCTTTCCCCCCAAAAGCCTCAATTGCAAGGGTTTAAACGCCTTTGAAAGGGTGTTGAGACCCGTGTCTTTGCGATGGTATTTTACATTACAGGGTATTGGAATTCCCAGGAATAGGAGAGGTCAGATCACCGTTGCGTTCGTCCATTCAGTCTATGGAAGGGAGCTACAGAGAGAGAGAGAGAGAGAGAGAGAGAGAGAGAGAGAGAGAGAGAGAGAGAGAGAGAGAGAGAGAGAGAGAGAGAGAGAGAGAGAGAGAGAGAGAGAGAGAGGAGAAAGGTTTGTCCAGTTTCTTAATCACAGGAGGACTGATTGAAGCCAAGGTCCTTGGTTGTTGGCGGACCAGCGAAGCCTGAATTGTTTGGTCTTGGGTGTAATTACCTTTTGATAATTACATATGTGTCCTGTATGGGGAAGGCGGCGGCTCCATCTCCTCGACATTCTGTACTATCATACAACGTCTCAGTTTTACGTACACAACGTCTGCTTTTAGTGTGAGAAAACTTTCGATAACGAAATGGGAATGGTGGCGTCCATGATTGTCAGTGGCCAAGGTCTCAAATGTTTACTTATTGGCGTCAGGTGTCCAGGAGAAGGTAAAGAAGAAGAAGAAGAAGAAGAAGAAGAAGAAGAAGAAGAAGAAGAAGAAGAAGAAGAAGAAGAAGAAGAAGAAGAAGAAGAAGAAGAAGAAGAAGAAAATGATGATGATGATGATACTGATTATTATGAAAGTAAGTTGAAGGACAGGGGAAAATGACGAGGAAGACTGAAAATGGAAAAGAAGAAAAATATAAATGAAGAGATGGAAAAGAAGAAAAATGTAAATCAAGAGATGGAAATGAGAGAAGATATGTAAATTCTAGAACGGCATAGGAAGAGGGATAGAAGTAATATAAAGTAGATGAAAGTATCATAAGTTTAGATAAAAGACACGAACGAATGTACAAATCGATACTTCAAACTTTAAAAGAGGAAGGGGTGGAGGGGGGGGTAGATCTGTCGGTGAAGGAACTGTGCAAAATGGAAGGAATAAAGCGAGAGAGAAAGATACAGAGGAGAAACAAAGTAAGCAGGGAGGATCGAGGGGAAGAGGCATATTCAAGTGAGAGGAATATCCGCTGTGGGGAGGGAGAATGGCAGCCAGAGGAAGAGGGTGAAGAGGGGGAGACTCGGCCCCCAGGAAGAAGGGTGAGGGAACTTCTGTGGAGAGAGAGAGAGAGAGAGAGAGAGAGAGAGAGAGAGAGAGAGAGAGAGAGAGAGAGAGAGAGAGAGAGAGAGAGGGGGAGAGAGAGAGAGAGATCGCCAATCCTCGATCACATATCGGGGAGGAGAGATAATGTGGGTACCGAAAGGGGTTAAACGGTGCGGTGGAGCATGAAGAAGAAGGAGGGGAAAAGGGGGTTGGCGGGAGGTAGTCACTGGAGGAGGGTGAGGGGTGCGGCTGTTGGGAGGGGGTCTCCTGTGTGTGTGAGGGGACACACACACACACACACACACACACCATGGACGCCCCTTCAAGGAGGGAGGCGCTAAATGTACAGAAACCCAATGGCTGCTGACCTAACGTGGGAAAGTGACCTCCCCCAGCCACGGTGCCAGACCGAATGACCTCTCGCTATAGACGCGGATGGTAACCGAGAAAATACAGGTCGTCGCCTTGATCAGTAATGGCCCCCTGGCTGGTTGAATATCCCAAAAAATATTCCCTTCATTAAATGATTAAAAGAATATAAGCCCTCTGAATTTTGCTTTGTGATCCTGCCTCCATTTAAAACTGTATCTGTTTTAGGATACTGTTACTGTTCTCCCAGCAGATAACCTCCTCATAGACTTTCGGGTCTTCTGCTCTTATCTGTCCTTCTCATGTAAAGTCTTCCAGCAGATGACCTCCTCATAGACCTTCATGTCTTTTGTTATCTGTCCTTCCGGAGACCTCCTGTGGACTGTCCTCCAGAGGATAACTCAGTCATAGACCAAGAGGTCTTGTGTCATCTCGCTCTCCCCTGTGTTTCCACGAGTCTAAAATAGCATGTCGGCCCATTCTCGACGCTTTTGTTCATCTTTCTCTCAAAGCTAGTCGATCAATGTGTACATGGCATAGGCTAGTGTGTGTGTGTGGGTGTGCGTCTGTTTACAGACGGATAGGCAAAGACATGGTAATATATATATATATATATATATATATATATATATATATATATATATATATATATATATATATATATATATATATAAAATCATGAGACGAGACTATATGAATGTGAAACTCTTCTTCCCATAACATACGAACGGTAATCACACACACACACACACACACACACACACACACACACACACGCACGCACTTTTTCTTTCCGCCCCCCCTATCAGTGCCCCTATCCTCCCTTTTATCCCCCCTAGCTCATCCCCCTTTCCCTTAGACAAAGACCAGTGCAGGCTGGACGATCGGTCTGGGCTGGACGGGAAGGCCAGATAAACACGGTGCCTGAGGCCAGCCAATGGTCAATCACCCCCAGCCTGCATATCACTCCGGCCTCACGTGACCGCCAATCAATAATCCAGAATATACGACTCGACGAAAATAACTTATTCATATTGGTCGGCGCGTGATTCCTTCTTGATGGGTGTTCGTGGGTCTCCATAGTCCACGCGGGACTCTCTGGTAATCCGGGTTGTGCTGAAGACTTAAATACATTATGCCGTGACAAAATACAGCTGTATGTGTATGTATATACATTCACCTATGGTGGAATACAATAGGTGTTAGTGTGTTGAAATGAAGAGAAAAAGATGTATTTTCGTCTTGTAATACAATAAGTCTGTTGTGGTGTGATACAGTGATGGTTGCAGCGTTACAAAGCAACAGGTGTTTTAATGGAATATATCATTGTAATCTGTTCACGTCCAGTGATACGTCTGTTGTGCTGGTGGAAATACAACAAGTGTTCATGTGCTAAAATACGTAAAGAGATGCTCTCGCTGTGGAAAACTAAGAACACTGGCGTGATGGTATACGTGCTTCTTGTGTTAGCGATCACACGGCATTGTGATGAATGAAAACAAATGGATTTTTTTGAGACAAGATGTGTGAGAGTTGATACAGCGTTGTGATAGAATACAGTAGTTTGTTGTGGTGGTAAACTACAGTCACACAATAATGCAGTTCCGCTGGGAATACCGTAAATGAATTTCAGTAATACAACAGTTGTTTTTTTTTCTGGTGGCGTGTTGCCATGAAAATACACTGGCTTGAATACAATCGGAGTTGTGAGGTACAACATATATCAGTGAGGAGGAAGAAAATGAATGCTACTGTACCGTGAAGTGGGTCATGTGCTCTATGGCAAAGTATAGTATCCATGGATAAACGTATCCAACATTATGTAGTGAAGATATCAGATCAAGGTGCACTTCACTCGCTTCCAGACACACTTATAGATACTGAAACACTACAGGGTGATGAAGACTACATTCTGGATCATTGTAAGTTAAAGAAAAAAGCCGATCACATCTCTGACAGATGAAAGCCTTAGAGATAAGTCTCAAAGAGAAAGCGAAAGGCGGACTTCAAGCTTTCCAGGCGCCCTAGATTCTTGAAGATCACCGACTCTAGGCCAACACGCGACGGAAGACCCGACACACGTAATTCCGATGGTCGTAGGAAGGGGAGGGTGTTCCCGGGCGACAGTGTCCTATATTCTGTGGCTACTCTCTGATGTGACCTTTAAGGTATCCTTCAAACATCCTTCAAATAATTACCACATCCTGACTTAGCTCGTAGTGTAGGGTATCCTTCAAACAACCTTAAGGTACTCACCACATCCCGACTTGATTCGCAGTGGACTCCATCCTTCCAGCACTTCCACGAAGCACCGACTGCTTCAGTCTGACGACCTCAAGTGCCCATCCTGCCTTCCTCGTTCATCACACACACACACACACACAAAAGGCGCCTCGTTTTGAGGCAGAATATTCCAATTTGCTGACAGCAACTTTGCCAGAGACAATCTTGCCATTTTCAGGATTTCGTCGAAGGAAAAGGAGGCTATGTGAATGTCTTCCATCCACTACTCTTGTTCCAGTGACCGTACACACCACAGGCTAGGTGAGCTGTGCTACTGGCCCCCTCCTCTCTCGCATCCTGGAGGCCTTCCCAAGTCCCTCTCATTCCCCAACCCCCTCCCCTCCCCTCCTCGGCACTCTGTTGTATTTGCTAATGAGTTTCTAATGATAGATACGATGTCTGGACGATGGCTAATAATCCCCCCCAAATCCCCATCCACCCACACCCCGTATGAGGGAGTACCGTGAGTGTATTCCATTACATTTAGGCACAAAATGAGTGGACGACAAGGATCAGTAATTGAGGAGAGTCGTCCAAATCTAGTTTCACTGGTGTACACGGAAGCGTTGGCAAGCATGTCTCTCCATGATCCAGAAATACGGCTGAGCTAAGATACTGAACCTTCCAGGAATTATATCGATCAAAATGGATTCCTGGAAAAACTGGTGACGAAGGAAAGTGAAAGTGGTTCAGAAAGGTTTCACTAGTTTAGATCAATTTCATTTCCTTTTTCTTTTTTGTACATTGATTATGCTATTGTTGGCAACTTGAATTTGTTCTTTTATCTGTAAATTGCGTTATGCTATTGTTAGCAACCTGAATGCGTTTACGAGCGTTGCTTAGAATCGTAACAGATCAGAATAGCGAGTTTACTCACCATAGACAGAAGGTTATACGAATGAAATAGAAGCTTAGAGGAACCAGTCATTCAAGTGAATGAAGTAGGACATAACTATGGCAACTGGTATGAGAGAGAGAGAGAGAGAGAGAGAGAGAGAGAGAGAGAGAGAGAGAGAGAGAGAGAGAGAGAGAGAGTTGGGGTAGGTTAAGGGATTGTCGAAGGCTTGTCTTGAGTTATAGGTAATGTTAATGAGAGGTATTGCAAACATTCCTTTTTATACACGTGTTCTTAATGATATCTAACCGTAGGATTGTACCTACAGTCACCTGTAGATATGTACCTACCTGTAGATGTGTACTGAGAGAGAGGTATATTTACAAACATGTACTTACAGATGTACACCATTCATTTTCGACTCCCCAGTAAAGAGATGATTAATAATAATTACGAAGCTGGTGAGGTAATTGTCCAAAAAAAAAAGGGGAAAATTTTTGGCGCTGTGTCTCATTTGTCTTAATGACCATTAACTCTTCATCCAGAAGCAACCTAAGCTTTTACACCGGGCGTGACTGCTGGTGCTATTGCTGGCGGTGCCAGGACTTTAGGAGGAGGGGAAAGACTTACGCGTTTGCAGCAGCAGGAGGAGGAGGAGGAGGAGGAGGAGGAGGAGGGGTAGGATGTGGGGACATCAGGAGAGGGGTGTGGGGACCGTCGGACCAGAGGTGGGGGACTCTTGTAATGCCTCTGTTCGTGGTGGTGGTGGTGGTGGTGGAGGACGAGGCTGAGATCGGAATAGGAGGATCTGATGTGGAGTTAACACTGGAAGCTCTTTTTGTGGTGGAAAGTCTCGGTGGTGATGGTGGTGGTGTGGTTGGTCGGAGATTCGGGTGGTCGGGTGGGATTTCCAGCGGGGAAAGTGTAGAGACTAGAGAGATTACAGGGGAGATTTAAAGGGGAGATTCCGAGAGATTTTAGGACGATTGGAGAGAGACGTGGAGAAACTGTGTGAGGGTGACTGGACGGAGAGAAAGCTGCTGACACCTTAGGGGTGATTGGAGAAAGAGTAGGGGATCTCGTAAGGTCATCCATGAGGGAGATGTAAGGCGATTGGAATGAGAACTACAGAGATTCTGGGGTGATTGGAAGGAGAGCTATAGAGAGATCTGGAGTAACCACAGGAGGGATTATAAAGTAAGTGGGGCGTTTGAAAGTTCCTCTTGAGAATTCTGGAATGGAAGAGGTATTCCAATTCATTTTTTTTTGGAGGGGGGAAGTTTGGATGGAAAAAAAAAAAAAAACTGTGGATGTTTTTCAAGGGTGACCATGGAAAGAGAGCTAGAGAGAGCTTGTGGAATGATCAGGGAGAATTCTGGGTTAAGGGAGAGCAAGAAAAAGAGACAGGCTAGAGCAATGGGAAGTCTGAGTATAATGTTTCGGACTGAAATAATTATTTTCCAAACTTTTCTCAGGAAAATTCAACGTCTTGTTAAGATTTCTATTACGAGGGTATCATATATATATATATATATATATATATATATATATATATATATATATATATATATATATATATATATATATATTTCATAACAGGCGAGACACCCAACCTCCTCAGGTGCGGCGTCAGCGGAGGCAATTGTTATTATGGGTTGTGTGACCTTGGCTGCCAATTGGCAACAAGGTGCTAAACGACCATTGTCCTGACCCCCCACCCTCCCTCCTTCTTCTCCTCCCCCACCCTCCTTCCCTCCCCGACCCCGTCCTCTTCATCCTCTCCTCTCGTGACCCCTCCCTCCCCCCCTCTCCTGTCCTGATACGACCTGATATCGTTGCCTCACACGTATTAAACAAGGGGTTCCCCTCCCTCCCCCCTCCACACACACACACACACACACACACACACATACACACACACACACACACACACACACACACACCCCATTCCCTCCCTCCTCCTCACCCCTTATACGATAGAGGGCATGCGAGTTCTTATGATATATGACTTTATATGGTATATGCCTTTGAAGATAACGGATCCATTTTAATACGATGTTAAAACGCATCATCTTCAATAGACCAGATTCTTGGGTAACAATAGAGGGAAACTGTCTCAATATTTTTCATATACGTAAAACTTTTCAAAAATTTTTTACCAAACGGGTAAAACAGCTCCAGTCCAACACAGGACTAAGCTAGCTAACGCAGGCTGATACATGCTAACACAGGTTAACATAGGCTATCATAGGATAAACTTGGTTAACTCAGGCTAACGTTAACTGTCACACGCTAACACAGGTTAACTCAGGTTAATCCAGGAGAATACAGGTTAACACAAGCTAAACTAGGCTAACACAGACAACTAAGACCACTTTCATAATATTCAGTTCAATCTCACCCGACCTTCGGATATCCATTAATCCACATGAATCCGATAAACAAGTCAACCCTTTTCTGAGAAAAAAAAAAGAAATATATATATAAAATCGTACATCCAGTTCAGCTTATCCGGATAAATCGGATACCCACTTCGTCCTTG